>NC_134489.1:12611896-12911896 GCF_040206685.1 Ascaphus truei
AAATTATTCTTTCTACGTTAGACAATTATATTTACATGTTAACTCCTGTGTCAACGAAGGAATTCAGCTTGCTAGCAGTGTCTGATATTTAAGCTTGGATTAATTAATTAATTAGCCTGCTGCAGAGGGAGACTGGAGGCCCTGACGAGTTTCTACTCCCCACACGAGAAATACTGTAACTTGTTACGTTGTCAACATTATTTTGTGCCCGGGACATACTTGAAAATGAGAGGTTGCTCTCAATGTATTTTCTCCTGATATAATATTTTTACAAATAAATAGAAATAGAGGCACCGCCTTCCACTTCCAGACCAGGGCCCCAATATCTCAGAGGGTATAAAATGAGAAACAAAACACACATCATAGTGCAATAGACTCTTCAATGAATGTGGGTGAGATAAAGGAATATACTGTAGCAGCTTATACACTCACAAGTGTGGTAGGTTTTGAGGCATTGGGTATAAGGTATGCTTATATGATGTTCTGTAGTTCCCAGGTGTTGCTTTCTTTCTATGTTGTCTTATTTTTAAGCCTTTTGCCTCAATGACACAAGAAGAAACGTGTCACAAGTGCAGCATCAAATTTTACAACAGACTAAAAACACTCACAGTCATCTGTGGAAAATGTGCATTGAAAATGACAGACAAGAGCATCCAATGCAGCTTCGGTGATGGTTAGGTGTTCGGCGTCCATCACAGTCTCAGATGTTATGGCGGTATCTCCGTCAGGTTGGCACAGACCTTGGAGGGTTCGGAGTGACATCACTTCTGTCGTCCATCTCTGTTTGTCTCCTCCAAAAAATCTGCACTCCTGCTTCAATAGCCCAATAGGAGTGCACATTTTCCTTGACGCCACCACACAGGGCTGCCACCTTTCAAACATCCTATCCACCCATATATAATGTCAACCAAACTATTCCCAACCAGAGAACACCACTCTCCTGATACTAACCAGCACCACCGACCAAGCGGAGACACCAACTTGGACCACACCCACTCCGCTGCCATGAATGCCGTCATTAACCAGGAAACATTCTGACGGCTTGCGCTCCTCTCTCTCTCTATTTCTTCTGGCTCCGATTATTAGCCCACGTTATAGGACCTGCAAGACAAAATGTTACCAAATGGCGATAGCAGAACGAAATGAACACAATTTTAGTGTTAATAAGTCAAATAATATCAGTGTCCGATACTACCAGAAAGTCTTTGGTAAATAGCAATTGCAGGTAAGTCCAAATATATGATGACTCCAAAGTTGATCATTTCAGGGGGGTACCGCATATGTGGAAAGAAAAACAGAACAATATAGTACAACACTGTTAGGATACCAGACAGATTAGCAAGAGAAAGGGGATGGTTAGACCCCAGAGCTGTCATTCTGCACTTCTTTTTCCACTCAATGCAGTTGTCAGTTCAGCTTCTTTGGAATTGAGTTGCAATTCCACATCTCCCAGTTGACTCAGAGCAAGGCTTAAATCTGTTTTCTTTTCTCTATTTCTGAAAAGCAGCTGCCGTTGCTCCTCCCAGATGTTGTCCAGCTCTAGCTGTAGCTGGGCCCTCTCATTGTCCAGCAATTTGTGGTCATCAGCCATCTTGGCCTCATAGCACAGTGTCAGACAGGCCACTTGACGAACAGACACCTCTTCACTCTCTCTTTTTTGGTGAGCTGTATCTTGAGCTCAGCAATCTGCGTTTGCAGAGCTGTAAGTTGCTGGGGTGTGTGTTTAGCTGCCAGCTTTAGCTCTTCTACTTCTAGGCTTTGCTGGAAGTTCAACTCATCAGGAAGAGATCCCTGTTTCTTGAGTGCATCCTGCACTTATCCTCTCAGTGCCTTCATCTCTTCACTGTGCTTTCTCTGAGCTTGCTTCCACACATCCTTCATATTTTAGAGCTCTGCAGATTTCATCACCAGGGTCGTTGCTGCTTGCGATTTCCACGCCTCTTTCTCCTGGGCGTACTGACTTTTGGGGATGAAGCAGCCACTCTGCTTCTCCATCTCATGCTCTAGTTTCTGGACCTTCTCATGCTCCTTCTCATACAGTCACCTGGCCTCCA
This sequence comes from Ascaphus truei, assembly GCF_040206685.1. NCBI lineage: Eukaryota > Metazoa > Chordata > Amphibia > Anura > Ascaphidae > Ascaphus > Ascaphus truei. The sequence goes on from NC_134489.1 coordinate 12,613,951, forward strand.
GCAATGCTCTGGTGATGCTTAGGGTAGCCTTCAGTTCCTCATGCTGTTCTGCAATGACTTGCAGATTCTTCATGCTTGGTTCTTTCAGATTCAGATGCTTGGTTCTTAGATGTTCCTACAGTACATGTACTTCTTTTGCAATCTGCAGATTTTTTTCCTGCAGAGTTTGCTGCTTCTCCTCGGCAATCTGGAGGTGCGTACGGAGACCTTGCAGTTGGTTCTGCATTAGGTGCTTTTCTTGTGTGCGTTGCTCCAATGCTTCAAACTTTTAATCTTCCAATAGTCTATTCCTTTTTTCTAGCTCATGAAGGTTGCTGTTCATTTCACTGACTTGGTCAGTCAAATCAGAATTGACCTCTTTCAGACTGGTATTTACTCTTTTTACAGTCGCTCTAATATTCAGGGCCTCTTCATAGTCCTCCTTCCACTTATGCACTTCTGATTTTAGACTCCCGGTCTCCTGGCGTGAGACTTCTATCTCTAGGTTGAGGGTGTGAAGCTCCTTTTGAGAGACTTTAAGATCCATACTAAAACTGTAAACAGCTTTTTGAGAGATGTCCAGCTCCTCAGTGAGACTGTGAAGTTCCTTTTTATAGACTTCCAGTTCTATGCGGCAACTGCTGACCTCCTGGTGTGAGGCATTCAGTTCTATGTGGAGAGTATGAACCTCATTCTGAGAGACTTCCAACTCTCTATGGCAATCGCGAACCTCTTGCTGAAAGACTGTAATCTCTTTCAGTGCCTCCTCATACTTCTGTTTCAGATTAGTAATCATTCGGTCAGACTTGCTCTGCTTTTCATCCATGGCGGTAATAGTAGTGTTCGCAGTATCTAGATCCTGTTAGGAATGTGAGCACACAGCGCCTCAGGCGGAGCTCACGGCTCTCTCCTTACACTGCTCAGACCCTTCCACTACAACCACGCAAGCCCCCTTCAGCTTCAGCACTTAGCCCTCAGCATGGTGGGACGCTCCACGAGGTACTTCCTCCACGCTCTGCGCCACAGCCGTCGGCGCAGAATTGCTGCCCCGCGCGCACGTGCGCACCCCACGTTGCTTCCTCTCATGCACACGTTGGACTTACAGTGCACACACAAAAGCTCTTGAACTTATCACCTCTCAGGCTCCGCCCCCAAACACTGCACGGTTACAATCTGGCTCTTGCTGAGTGTCACCTGAGCTCTAAGAACAGCATCCAATGCTCTGAAGCTCCCTGGCTCCTCCAGGCACGCCCCCTCTCCTGGTTTGCTGTTCCAGCTTTATATACCCTCTCTGTCCTGTGCTTCCTCGATCGTCATAGTTTTTGTATGGGTGGTTCACAGTGCTTGTTCTTTGATTCTCTCGGTTTTGACGCGGCTTGGCAGACTACCCCCTTTGGCTCTCGACTTCGGATTGTTCCTGTTTACGTACCTTCTGGCTCCCTTCGACCACGGCACTCATCTCGATCCTTCCATACGTCTTCTACCCCTGATCTCGGCAACGGCAACGACCATTCTTCTGGGAAAACGGTACTGGCAAGTATTCACGCAATACACCCCACCTGGCCTGGCACCATCTAATACCACAACCCGGACACGTCCCTCGCTCTGTCGGTGTGTGTATTCATACCTGCCACCTCAGTTCTAGGGACAGGTCTGGTCTGCGGGCTACTCAGGCGTAACAGATCCGTCCTTAGTTCCTCCAATTCAGTCTTGGCCACAGAGTAAATTGCGAGCACAGTCGTCTGTAGCTAAGCGTTGTTTTCTCTCTCCAGTTTCACTTCTTCACGGAGTAGATCACAGTTATGCCTGGCAGCTTGTAGTGCATCTTCATGGCTGGTCAAGGGATCGTCACTCACTGGTTCCGTCTTCGCTTACCTGTAATGGTTGGTTGAGGGTTCCTCACTGATAGCACCAGATAGACACTTCTTTGGGTTACATGACTTCTGCCTTGGGCCCTCTGGATATTCAGTCATCCGGGTGACAAATCCTCCATGTTCTCTGACCCCTTTTTTCTCAGCAAGATCTGCAGACGTGTCTGTTCCTTCCACGGTAAGGGAAGCACCTCTTTTCTTTTTCCGCCTTTTTGTTTTGGATGACTCCGCCCCATCAGGGATACCAGGGTCTCCATCTTTATTTGAAACTTCAGCAGATTCACTGTATCCACCAGGCTTTTCTTGCAGTTGCGTTAGCTGGCATAGATATTCAGTGCTCTGCAGCTCCCGCTCTTGAGCGTACAGATCACATTCGTCATCATAGAGAGCGGTCTTTTCAGTACAGGCACCTCCACCATTCATGGGGTGTTTTGTGGGTGTGACTCATTTTGGGTTCCCCATAAGAGATATCTTCATCTGTATCCTTATCCATATCCTCATAGGACCAGAGAGGTCAATCTTCCGTGGGGTCTGGTTGATTACAGGAATGCCACATCTTGTCCTCCATCTTGGTGGTATCAGGTGTATTTTTCTTCCTGATCTCAGGAGGCGCTATTGCAAGAGTTTTCATTGTATTCGCTAGAACCCCAGCTGGTAGATCTACAGGTGGGCAGACTTTGCTTGCAGAGTTTGTAGTGCTCACAGACGTCTCTGTAGACTTTTTCTTTTTCTTCTTTACTTTGGTAGGTTCAGAAACATCAGCAGTACGGTGCACACATTATTTCTCATCAGTGATACTGTATGTGGACTTGCTAAGAAAAACCTTTGTACCTTTCTTGTTACCAAAGCGAATTGCTTGCTGCTGTAGTTCCTTGGTTCGTTGAAAAAAATATTCCACTGGCTGCTACCCTTTTTCTGGGGCCAATAGGGATCATCCTCATCATCCGAATAATGCCTGAAGGGACACTGCTCCGTGTGGCTTGGGTTTTTACACCAGGAACATATTTTCTTCCCCATTCTTGCAGTCTGTATTTGACTTCAGCTGGGCGGCCATTTTAAAATCCCATGGGGGTTTTTTTTCCACCAGAGGTGGGGTAGAGTCTGGTCACAGCATCAATCCATTGTGTGGGTCCCCGTCTGTCGCAGTCCTCCCAGTCAAACTGTGGCATTGTGACTTTCTCCAGTGCAGTTGTAGTTCTCATGCCTGGATGTGTAGCCCTTTAAATCTGGTAATTTCTGCACATGATTATTGGCTGTTTGCAGGAACTGGCAAAAGCACAACAAATTCACAGGCAGTCTCAGGAGCCCCTTTTAAATTAAGGGCCACCTCTCATCCCTACTTCTGACACCACATATAAGAGATGTGCACAGAGGTACATACTGTATAATGGAGACCGATTTTGGTAGAAATTATATATTGGCTTTATAGAGCCTGTTCCCTTAATCGAGGCAAAACAAACAAAAACCACAAAATAACAAACCCCTATCCCTTTGTAAGGGCATACTTACTTCCCCAGACCCTATCAGCAGTACAGGAGGAATATTGCCATTACCAGCTTATCACGCCAAAGTCTCAGGAAGTACCTTAAGCAGGTGGCCCTCCATGTCAGTCTCTGGCAGGTTCCTGGGTCCTCTGTGTCCATGAAATATAGGTGTCTGGGTGTCTTGATCTCTGCACAGCCTTTGTGCTCAAGACAGTGTCTGTGTGCAGGCTTCTCTGCTCTCCTTCTATCAACCCAAATGTGAGCTAAGGAATCTCTCTCCTGTTTCTCACATCAGGTTTTTTACAGCACTCTCATTAGTCCAAGTGGAGACTAGTGAATTGAGTGGCTGCAGTTAACTATCTCTCTGCTGGATTTAGAGGCAGTGTCTCTCAACAGTGATAAGTCCCTGTTGCAGGACCTGATTCACGAGAACTCCTGCCCACACTCCCGCTCCCCTCCTTGACTGGCTAAAGGCAAAAGCAACAAGACATCACTTTCACCCGCACAAGTTGATACCCTTCCGTGCAGCCTACTTGTGTGTTGCCCCCTTTAGCACTCCTTTCCCTCCATAAAAAGGCATTGTGCCCCTCACCTCTGCAAGACAATCACTCGTGCTTGAAGTGGCATAACACCCCACACTTACATTCACCTTCATTAACCCCCCCACCTATTCCTTGCTTAAGCACTGCTGACTGCCCGATTGCCCTGAACTTGCTGCCAAATCTTGAATGGGGAATGGACGATGCAGTGTCATCTTTGACGATCACAAGTCTATATCCTTCAAGTCCCATCTCCCATGCTTCCTAATTGCATACACTCCCTAAAACCCTTGTCGTACTTTCACCAAGCGCCCCCATCATACTCCTTACATGCTTCCCAAATAGTGTACAGATACTTAAAAAGTGCAGAACACCTCTGGCAAGCATTCTCACCTATCACGCTGGCTAACACGAAAAATGCCTCTAACCAGTTCCCGAACGTCTTAGGTACTTGCTTCTTTATCTTTTTCACCTGTTTACTATCCCGTTTTTTCCACCTGTCCAACAAATCCTTGTATCCTGGTATTAATGTTCAAATCTCCACATAATCCTCTGTCCAAATCTGTTTTTCAGTGTCCTGCACCAAATAATAAACTAATGGGCCCAGACGACACTAGTAACATTTTTTAAAGCTACATGCACTGTCTGACACAGTCGAGTCCCCCGTCTCTTGCTTCGCCGACGCATCCTGGATGCAGCCCGCTATGCCAGACCCCCCACTCTCCAAACCAATCTACCACAATTATCGAGGCCTTATGCTCCCGCCACCAGCGACCCCACCTGGGGGCCGGTGATGCCGACCCCGGAACCTACACCCACTATACCTGCACCAACCACTGTCTCGATCTGGGGACTAGGGTCCCGTGCATCGCTCAACCCTGTTTCCCTCGCCAGGGTACCTGTAACAGGTTGCCTTTCCTTGTTTGTAGGAACACCTGTGTGGAGAGCTTGAGTCCCGCACTGAACAGGTTAAGTCATAGCAGACTGTCCTAATTAACATGCTCAGCTGGCTTGTTACAACTTTAAAAAGTCTGCAGCATTCACTGCAGGGAGATCTCTAGTCTAGGAAGACACCCTGAACTGCTGAAGAGCTCACACAGGGACTATAGATATTTATTTCTGACCAAGGAAGATACTGGACCACTGTGGAGAAAAGCATGCACTCAGACTCTTCCCCCCCCCCCCCCCTCCTAGCCAGACTGGAGAAAGCCAGGGCCTGAAGGTAACTGACCTTCACCTGTGAACTTTCTGTGGTTGCTGTTTTTAAGGGACCTAGCCCCCCAACCCATAGATAGTGTGTTGTGTGGTCTAGTCAGTGCTCTCTATGGACGTTAGCCTGTTTTGTTTGTTTTCCTTTAACCTTGTTTTGCTGAAACATAAGCTGTGTTTTTGTCTTTTAAACCAGACAGATAAATAAAGCTTTTTTTATTTTTACTGTGCTAAAAACTGCTGCACACATCTCCTACGGTAGCCCCAAGTCACAATGGAACATTTAACCAGGCTAGCACTTCACGGATGGATGACAATACTTTGGTTAACCCCACCCCCCACTCCTACTCCATTCCCCCCGCCAAACTTCCCCTATACCGGAACCTAGCAGAGCGGGAAATGTTCCAGCCGTCGCTGGTTCCGCTGCTCCACTGGCCCAAACCGACTGTTGGACTCTTTTGCCTTCCCCAACAATGACCTGCTTGGATCCCAGACAGGCCAGCGGGCCTCCTCCGACCCTCTCTGCTGAACATCTCTGCCTTCAGGAGCCCTGTTTGTGCTGTGCCAATCCGTAGGGTGGTATCTCCCCTTACTTCAGGGGATGGCCCTTGCCTGCGGCCTGGCACGTTTGACTCTGCGTCCCTCCCGTATGCCTTCATGATAGCCTCTCCCAGCTCTTCTCCAGCCACGGCTTTGGCCTTTCCCTGCCCACTGCCTATTGTGGCGCCATGGTTTTTGGGGCCTTGCAGGGCCCCTAAATTCTTGGGTAATACTAACCCCTCCCACCTCCTGAGCTCAATGCTGACCCTGGTCTGTTGGGGCCTGTTGAGATCACTCACTGCCTGGGGCTTGCTAAGACAGACTGGTTAAGGAGGCCGGACCTCCGTCGGACACGATGCTCCACTTTGGGTTCTGAGTCTACCGTATCACTTATCCCCCAACCTCTCTTCATTCTGCCGACCTCGGGGGCACAGGGGCTGCCAGCGCTCACATTAGGTCCTGAATCCAGCCTGCTCCATGCTGTTCTGCACTTCTGCTGATCTCCGCCTTGTATACTTCTCCTCTGGGGGGGGGCATGCACCCCAGCTGACCAGGCGATCCTCCCCACCGACACCGCTTCACCCTACCTCCGCTTTGGATCCACTGCTTGTTGCTGTTGATGATGATGATGATGAAACGGACGGGGACAGCGATCACGGCAAAATCTTTAGGGGAGGCAGCAAGAGGATGAGGTAGGTCACGGGGCAACTGCCCCTGCAAGAAACTCTTCAGCCCTCATCCTGCCCCCCAACGCATCACTCCATGGTGTCACGGTAACTTGTGACCGGTTATAATATACACCAAATATCTGGGTTAAATTGAACACGACTTAGATATAATAAATATAGTTTATTTCTTAAAGAAGGAGAACACACAAGATGATACAAATAACAGACAAGAAATGGCACTTACTTAAGGGTTGGACAATGAAGCAATCAGGTACAGGATTGGCAATTCATTCAGCAATACAGGTTCAAATGAAAAGACACAAAAGACACAGGGCATAGAGCTTACACTCGTTTATATGGAGTTTCAGCCCCATACCCTAATCGAAGGTGCAAGGCATTGGACGACAGTTATCTGCACCCAATCTCTCCTTGCCACCTCACTTGAGAGGCCAAGTAATACCTGCCCACTGGGTGTGCATTATTCTAATCAGGGGCTCATTTCCCTAGCCCCCCTCCCACAAGACTGGCATCGCCCAGTCTGCTTGGGACAGGAAAACTTTTGTCCCAAGGTGTGAAACACAACACTTATCACAAGTACCCCACGTCCTGCTTTCTTTTGTGCTAGCATACACAAGCAGGGTGGGGGAGCATTTGATCGGGGGTTTATTGTAGACCACTTGTCTCCCCCCTGAGCATTAATATACCATATGGGCTCTAGCCTTCCCGGGCTTTTATACCAGACCCAAAATACAATATATTCTTTAATATCTACACATATTAAAATAATCCGTTCTGTGGGTCTAAGCGGGCTGAAATTTTCCGGGTCCTCATGCCGGAGGACCCTTGCCATAGTGGCCAAATATCAGCCTTCCACGACCCCCAGAACCGGAGATACCAAAAATCAGATAAAATCCCCTATTAACTTTAATGCAGGATTCTCCGCTATAAGTTCAAAGAAATCTCTGCGTTTCACTCTCCCATTGAAATCAATGGGCTCTGCTGCTATAGGCTTTCAATGGAGCAACTCCACCATTGAAGTCATTGGGAAAACCACAATTTTCACATTTGCCCATACTCCGTCTGGTTGATCGGACAGGGCTGGAAATGGCCATGCAGTCACGTCGGAGCAGTGACTACATGCAACCAAAATCCCAGCCCTCTGGTACTCCCAGAACCGAGATATAGGTTTACACTTTAAACACTTTCGGACTTAGCCGTTTCAAAGCCACGTTGCTTTCCTCCATTAGAATCAATATGGCCGGCGCCTCCATAGGAAATGCATGGGCCGGCGCCGCCATAGGTTTCAGTGGGACCTCCGCTACCATTAGAGTCAATGGCCCAACCCTCGTGGCGAGCGCGACCCTTTACGGGGGTCCTTAATCCTCGGACCCGGTGGTGGTCGAGTGTGGGGGTTCCTAGGGTCTAGGGGCAAAAATAATTTTATTCCTGGGTGTCCTAGAACCTAAGTTTCCCACACCAATTGTATTTGAACTTGAACTAGTGTGATCAAAAGCTCTTTTTTAGATATTGTATCCGCTTCTGCGGTCTGCGGTTTGGATGGCTGCCAATCCGTTCCTGGAGGTCGGCGTCAAGGAATCCCCATTGAAATGAATGGCTCCATTGACTTACAATGGGGGACCGCCGGTCCTCCTCTCGGGCGCCACCTGCAGGTCTTCTCTGATATCAGGCCCAAATCGTCGGATTCCCCATAGGATTGTATGGAGCTGCCATGGCGGCCTATGGGAAACTGCAAAATGGAGCCTACAAAGGCGGGAAAATGGAACAAAGGGCTACAATCACATCCTAACTATTAACCCTTTTCCTCCCGAACGGATCACAGTGTGAGTGTTGGTGCAGACACTGGAATGGGGAAAATACATTGTTACAGGGGAATACACATTTGGGTGCTGAAGCAGGGTAAAAACAAATTTCTGGACTGCAGTCCAGTTAACCCCTTGCCTCCCAATTGGGGTCAGGGGGTGGCCATATGGCGTGCCACCCCTTTAATACCGGGCCAAACCCCCTCTCCCATGACACAAGGCCCCTTGAGCCAAGAGCCATGCTACCCTTCCCCTATTAGGTCAGGGTTCTCCTTATACACAATGCTTGAACACTTACTGTACCACATTTGTGAGTGTATCAGCTATATTCTTTTATCTCCCCCACATTCATTGTAGACTCTATTGCACTCTGCTGTGTTTTGTCTAATTGTATGCCCTCTGAGATATTGCAGCCCTGGTCTGGTCTGGAAGTATTGTAAAGACATCTTGGAAAGTCTTTCTGTAGTAGAGCAGGATCTCTGATTGTGTTGTATTAACTATTCTCATATTGTGGAATCTTTCTTCCTATTTGTGTGAAGTTACCTGCGCTAATATTTTTTCTTCTACAGAGCCTTATCTTGCCCAAGATAATAAGGAGAACTGGCACTCGGACAGAACTGAGTTCACCTGCTTTGAAAGATGTTACAGCCCCTTTACAGACCTGTCAGTCCTACAGTTCAGATAGGAATTTGCTGCTCTAACTATGGTGTAGATCGCAGTCATCTACAGCAGACAGGACCCATCTCGTACAGTCTGACCTCACTAAGTTCAGCTCTTAGTTAGATACACTGAAACATCTTAAAATCAATGGGCTGCAGCGGCTTCCTCTATGCTTTATAACAAACCAAAATCAATGATGTTTCTTTCCAACGCGGTGAAGGTCTGGGGAGAGATGCTCTTTGACCACTGCAAAATTATAATCCGTTTCTCCCAGAATCCTGTGCTTGTGAAGCCAGTGTTGCCTTTCGCTCCTGTACAATACTTTGAAGGGCTTCTGCAATCTTTCTGTAATGTCTTTTGCAAACACAAAAAAGCTAAACCAGGCATAGCAAAAGGATTTATAAACAGAGAAATAAATCCTTTATTTTATTTGAACTTTATTCCAATAGGCTTAATAAACATCCTTATAATACGTTATGTCTTCATAGAAAGCAACCATCATACTAATACAAGACCAATACAGTTTATTAAAGACTAAATCCAGAGACCTGACCCCAACCCCTGCCCACCAACCAAGCAAGCTCTCAATGCACCTAATCCATAGCTTGACCATAATGTTCCACCCCTACCCATCACAATGACATCTTAAAAATTATTCTATAATCAAATTTATATGTAACTACACTTTTGTTTTAATAACTAACGCGCATCGTTCGAGGTTCGCGCATGCACGAAGAAGGATGTGGCGGCCATTGTATGGATCGCGCATGCGCAGTGTACTGTAGTTAGCGCACGCGACGGCAATAGAAAAGGTCTCTGTGGGGAACTACAACTCCCATACTGCATAGAAAGATGGACCATGTGACCTACGACAGCCAATGGAACTGCTGTTTCCCCTGGAAGGGGAAGATATACATTTTTGTGCGCTGGGAGCGCAGGGGGTAGTCGGGATCCAGACAGAGAGGGTTCAGACAGGGTCCAGGGAGCAGTGCTCTCTTGGACTAGGCCAGACATCCCCCAAGGTCCCAGATAGATCCCCTGAGTCCCAGTAGATACGGTGAGCTGTGCATATTGCAGGGAAAGGCCTCAGATAGGGACCCTTTCCCAGTAATAAGAGAGATATGCTGCAGGACATTGCCTGGAAGGGAAGTGAGGCCTGTTGCATGTGAGCGAATCCAGATTCATGGATAGAGACTATTTATGGGGATACCATCCAGCTGGAAGCCACTCCAGAGGCATCAGCCTAAGGATCCACCCAGGAGAGGAGCAGCAGGTTCCAGCGCAGAACCAAGCTGTGAATTCAAGAAGTTTCAATAGTTGTCCTCTTCTGGACTGAGACCAGGGAGGTATTGTACACGTGCACCAACGGGCCCCAACACAAGAGAAGCGCGCTATCCCACACACACTCTTTGGGGGAGGGAATAGCGTGTGGATAATCAGGGGTTAAGTACCCAGGCATTCCAGTACGTCGGGAATTCCACTCGGGAGGCGTTATTGCTGGGTAATATCTGGACAGCTGTATTGGGTTATGTGGATGGTATATAATCTGGGAAGTAAAATACTATGGAAAGGAGAGAAAGTACCCTACTGAATGCAAAGAAAACAAATACAGACCGGCGCCTTAGAGTCCAAATAGGTGATATATAGAAAGTCCAATGGATGGCTTGGGATATCCAATAAATGGTGATCTAGTCCAGTGGACAGAAGATTCCTCAGCAGCAATATTGATATGCCATGCAGGGAAGACAAGAGAACACAATCATAGTGTAACAAAGTATGGTTAGAACATATAACATATAAACATAGACAAACAGACACAAACAACACTAAAACAAGTAGGCTGACTAATATATGAAGATTTAATAGACACAGTAAAATCCAGCACACTGGTGACGAGCAGGTTCAGGATCCGGGCCTTTGAGAACTATTCACCAGCTGAACTGTTAGAGGAGCAGAGTGTTTCAGCAGTTCCTGGAGTTGCGGTGCATAGGAGTTGGCATTTGCAGTGCGATCCGGTGTGTTTGTCCCGCCCGCTGTGACGCAGTTCCGGGCGCAAACGGAAGGCGTCCTGTGAAGTAGAAGGCAGTGTCGCCATCTTCGGCATCAATCCGAGGAGTTACCTGCAGGACTCTACACGTGGCACGCGTCCACCAACATCCGTCGCCGGACCACCATTACACCATTCACCTGCATATATCCTGTGGACCTGCTGTAAGTAGGATTCCGGTTTTAAAACACCGGATCCTGAACCTGCTCGTCACCAGTGTGCTGGATTTTACTGTGTCTATTAAATCTTCATATATTAGTCAGCCTACTTGTTTAGTGTTGTTTGTGTCTGTTTGTCTATGTTTATATGTTATATGTTCTAACCATACTTTGTTACACTATGATTGTGTTCTCTTGTCTTCCCTGCATGGCATATCAATATTGCTGCTGAGGAATCTGCTGTCCACTGGACTAGATCACCATTTATTGGATATCCCAAGCCATCCATTGGACTTTCTATATATCACCTATTTGGACTCTAAGGCGCCGGTCTGTATTTGTTTTCTTTGTGTTTCACTAACTGTGTTTGGGTTAGATGTTCCTGGCAGCCTTGTTTATTATTTAATATAATATTCACGTTTTATTTATTTATTTATTTTTATTTATAAAATATTTTACCAGGAAGTAATACATTGAGAGTTACCTCTCGTTTTCAAGTATGTCCTGGGCACAGAGTAAAACAAAATAATACATGGTTACAAATACAGTTGCATAAATGAACAAGGTATACATTATATACAAGACATTGCATGCACAGTTAAAGAAAATATATATTATGAGCGTATGAAACAGTTACAGACCAGATTAAAGTGTGAGACAGCCTTAGATTTGAAAGAACTTAAGCTGGTGGTGGATATGAGAGTCTCTGGTAGGTTGTTCCAGTTTTGGGGTGCACGGAAGGAGAAGGAGGAACGTCCGGATACTTTGTTGAGTCTTGGGACCATGAATAGTCTTTTGGAGTCTGATCTCAGGTGATAGGTGCTGCATGTGGTAGGGGTGAGGAGCTTGTTCAGGTAGCTGGGTAGCTTGCCCAGAAAGTATTTGAGGGTGAGACAGGAAAGGTGAACTTTGCGCCTAGACTCTAGTGATGACCAATCTAGTTCTTTGAGCATTTCGCAGTGATGTGTGTTGTAGTTGCATTGGAGAACAAAACGACAAATTGAATTGTAGAGGGTGTCAAGTTTGCTAAGGTGGGTTTGAGGAGCCGAGCCATATACTATGTCTCCATAGTCAATAATTGGCATTAGCATCTGCTGTGCAATACGCTTTCTGACCAGGAGACTTAGGGAGGATTTGTTCCTGTAAAGTACCCCTAGTTTGGCATACTGCTGCGGCCGAGTTTATTCGAGCATTTGCCCGTTCTCGGCCGCAGCAGTAACCTGGCGCGCGCCGGAGGGTGCCGGGCGCGCGCCAAAGCAGCGGAAGAGCGCCCTCCGATCGGGGCGCTCTCCCTCCCGCTGCCGGGTCCGCCGGGTCCCCCGGAACCCCCTGCCGCCGTCCCACACATCGCGGGACACCAGGGCTCCGTAGGGGGCGCTGACACCCGATGACGCGTGACCGCGCATCGGTGACGCGCGGCACGCCGAGGGAGTGGGGCTAGCAAGCCGGGGCATCCCCCGGCTTGCGGAACTAGCCCTGCTCGGTTTAAACGTGTCGGTAGTGTAGGTCTTGGTTGTCAGGGTATCAATGTGCATCCCGAATGTTAAGTGGGAGTCAAACCATAAGCCCAGGTATTTAAAACTAGTGACAGGTGTTAGGGTGGTTTTAGCGTTGGTTCTAATCAGGAGCTCAGTCACTGGAAGCTTTACAAATTTAGTCTTGGTCCCAAATACCATTGTTACAGTCTTGTCAGTGTTTAAAAACAGTTTGTTTTGGGAAATCCAGTTTTCGAGTCTCAAAAAGTCAGACTGAAGTATGTGTTGAAGGTCAGAGAGGCTATGGTTGTGTGCATATAGGATTGTGTCATCTGCATACATGTGTATTGAGGCTTCCTTACAAGCTGTGGGAAGATCATTAATGAACACTGAGAAGAGTAGGGGCCCCAGAACAGAGCCTTGCGGGACACCACAGGTGATATCCAGGGGGTTGGAGTTAGAGCCTGAGATGGACACATGTTGGGATCTTCCTGATAGGTAGGACTGAAAGGTAGGTTGGGATCTTCCTGATAGGTAGGACGTTGTTGTTAATATAATCTATAATCACATTTGTTTTGTTTTTAGCGCTATTTACACCACTCTCTTTTTTCTCACCCTACTGAATGCACTCACTGTGATGTAGTATGCAATGTTAGTAGTGAATAAAAGCCCTTTATTTGCTTATTAAAAGTAGTATGAATAAAGGGATCAGGTAATACCTTTTAAAAACTCCAATTAATATAGCAGGAAAGTAGCATATTGTATTTCATATAGAGCCCCTCTCTAATCTCTTAAGGGCTACTATCCATATAGCACAATCGCTTATAGTCCAATACAGCTCATACAGTTTGTATACACCTTTGAAAAAGCGCAACAGTGCGTGAAACGTGCGTCAGGTATTCGTGACGGAGTGACGTCACCTTGCGGAAGTACCTGTGGGAGAGGTACACGAGGGTGGTCAGTTGAAGTGATCATGGACTGATTAAGCAACAAGATAAGTGGAGTCTCTATTACACAATACAAGATATAAGATTACTTTGGGGACTTGTGCTGTGTTGCTTTCAGTAAAAGTTATATACTTTTGATCAGACTTCCCACTATCCTTCTGATCCCTTTATTCATACTATTTTTAATAAGCAATTAAAAGGCTTTTATTCACTACTAACATTGCATACTACATCACAGTGAGTGCATTCAGTAGGGTACTTTCTCTCCTTTCCATTGTATCCTTGTTTGCCCTACATTGCACCTCAGTGTATTTCTATATGTTTTCTTTTTTTTGGCAGATGCGGACTCCTTTCCCACTTCCCTTACCCCATTTATATATATAGTAAAATACTGTTATCATATATCTGTGCGTATTATCGTGTATATTGGTTCCGGTGAGGGGCTCCTCCCACTACGCTGGGATCCCTCGCCGGTGGAGGCGCTGCACTGTGAAACTACGTGTATCCCAGGCACCTAGTGGCGGCCAGAAAAGTGGAAATACTGGGGCGCTGCCTCTGTCGGATGGTGAATGATGTGATAAAGTGAAATTCACAATCATGCAGGACTAAAGTGAGCGGCAGTGAGAGGCCGAAAGTATTTAAGAAAATATACTGGCCCAAACTGTCGCTGCTGCTCAGCTGGAAGAGGACCTTCCCTGGATCCTTGTGTGTACCCAGTGGCGGCCAAACAGGTGACAGCAGCACGTGTATTTTCAGTACCTAGGGGGTACAAGAGCTACATATACAGTATATATATATATACAGTATATATAACATATATATATATATATATATATATATATATATATATATATATATATATATATATATATATATATATATATATATAATATATAAATATATATATTCATTATTACTACCCTATTTCTAATCATTTCATAATCACTATATGGAGATTCTTGTTGATCTATAAAGGGATGCCAGAACTGAGTTTCTATTGCTTCCCTATACATACATAAATGCAGCGGTGGATTAAAATTTCCGCCCATAGGCGCTACAGAAGAAGGAGGGCGGCGTGAAGGAGAAGTAAGAGACCTTTACAGAGGTCCCATGCTCTCCCCTGGCAATCAGTCTTGAAGAAAGTGGGGCCTCTGTATATGGAGAAAGAAATGAAAATGGGCCTATCTGGCAAGCTTTATGTATGTACAGTATGTGTGTGTGTATATAATATAAATATACATTTTTTCAATTTGTTTATTATTTTATTACACATATATTTTTTACACCTTTTTATTATATTGTTGTTTTTTATTGTATATTTTTGTGTATCAATCCTATACAAGATAGATTTCATCATTGTTTGCCTTTATACACGGTTAGTGGGTTTGGGTGGCTCCATATCCTTTTTCTTTTTTGTGTTTGTATATGTGTGTATATATATATAACAGTGGTTGACAAATCACCAAAAAATCTACTCGCCACACGAAAAAATCTACTCGCCACCTAGTACCAAACGTGTGCTGCTTGGGCCAATATTTACTCGCCCGGGGGTTAAATCCACTCGCCCGGGGCGAGCAAATGTATAGGTTTGTCGAACACTGTATATATATATATATATATATATATATATATATAGTCCATACGATACCGGTTGCAACACGACATCAAGGGACAGCATGCAGGTAAGTAAAATGTTCTATATTTAATAGAAGACACAAAAAACGACGTTTCGGTCCCCCAGTGGGACCTTTCTCAAGGTGGTGTATATATATATATATATATAAACAAATTAAAAAAATAATGTCCAGAATAAATACAATACAAATCCAAATGTAGCTCCACATGCAATCCAATAGAGTCTTTGCAGCCTGAATGTAAGGGAACACTACTTCCTTGAAGATATCTAAAAAAACAGACAAAAAACAGGCGCACTCATAGCGTAATAAAGTTTACCAAAATTTATATGGAGTAGATGTTTTAAAAAACACACTCACAAACATAACGGGAATATAAGCAGTTATGAGTAATACTCAATCGCCAGCCAGATAGCAGGAACCAGGTTACTCCGGTGAGATCGTCCGGTATGAAGAGGACACAGCAGCTTCCACAGTGTACTCCGTGTACCGGAGGAGGTAAGGAGCGCCGCCCACTCCACATCCCTTGTCACTGCAGTAAGTCTCCGATCGAAGTCCCGCGAGAACTCGATGACGTCACAGGATTCACCAGATACTGTAGGTAGTAGCAGCCCCCGCAAGGATAGCAAATGACTGGCTCTGCTGGAGGGAGAATGACTGCAGTGAATCTGTCCACACAGGAACATGAAAAAACCTGCTACTTTAAAAAGTGGGACTTTAAAAAGTTTGACGTGCCGGCAGCGGGGGGAGGAGGGGGCGGGGAGATGTATTCAACATTACATTCCCCAGGCGAAGCCGGGCACAAAAGCTAGTACTCTATATGAAGAGAGAGAATTGCGTAAGATTGCATCCTATCATGCACCTGGCTGCTTGTAATTGCTAATACACTCATAATAATAATAATAATAATAATTGTATGTTCTTGTATAGCGCTGCTAGTTTTTAATGTAGCGCTTTATAGAGACATTTTGCAGACACAGTTCTTGCCTCGTGGAGCTTACAATCTATGTATTTTTACGGCAGTTGTAGACTTTATTCTCAGTGTTTTTCTGTTTTTGTTGTTTTGCATAGATTGCGTACAGTATTCAGTACTGTATATCTCAATGGAATGTGGAATATGTCAAACACTTCCTTATTTTAATTCCACAGCAATTCACTTGACTACTCACTCCAGCTTCCCAACTGAAATAGAGCCGAGATGTTTTATTCTATCATTCTGCGGCGCCTTGTATTGTTATTTTAAATGTGTTCGTTTCCATACTCCTTCTCGTGGAAAGTACACTTTGTGAAATTAGATTACTTTGTAATATCTACTCTCAGTACAGGAGAACGGGAGCGCAAGAGAGATAATAAATGGGCTTTTCAACAAATACAAAACAGAGTTTATTCTGTTTGCCTACTTTAGAAATGTGCCTCCCCCCCCCACCCCCCTCCCACGTGAGACTGCTCATGTCTTTAAAAGCCATGAGAGAAGCAGTTACTGTATAACCTGATTACGATGTCTTGACTGAAATAACATAGGTTTGATTGGAATGTAAACCATATCAGTATGGAAGAGCACACAAAACACCGAAAGATAGTGTAGTACCTTTTATTCAAAATAACATTAAAATCAAGTGTTAGATCAACACACATATCTGTGTTCTTTCCATCAAAACACATAATATAGGGCTTACACGAAGTGCTAGGTCATATGAGCTGGCCCTGGTATACAGCGCACCTTCTATTGTGTGTGGAAAGGAGGTTCCCCGAGTGTGGCATCACCTAACGCAGGGTTGCGCTAGGTTGGGGGGGGTGGGCTCAAGATTTTTTAAGGGGGACACTGGGAAAGGAGGCTGGCGTGAGCAGAGCAGGGTGATGGCAGAGGAGGATGGCGGTGGGAGAAGAGGACGGAGGAACACCAGAGCGGTGTTGGACGGCGGGAGTGAAGCAAGACGGGAGCAAAGCATGGTGGCAAAGGAGGAGCGCGCCCCAGCAGTCCGACCCAGAAGTCTTCACTGACTTCCGGTGTCTTCTGCTGCTACAGTGCACTCCCCCGTGGCCGCCAACCTCCTCTGCCACCCTGCTTTGCTCTGGCCATCCTCCTCTGCCACCACCTTGCTCCACTCCCGCCCTCTGCTGGTCCTCCTCCACCAAAGCCAGGTAGGCATTGTTAATGGGATGAGAGGAGAGGGGTTGAGAGAGGTGGAAAGGGATAAGCGAGGAGGAGGAGAGGGGTGAGAAGAGATGTGGGGGAGGAAGAGAGGAGATGAGGGGGGAGAGGAGGGGACAAGGGTATGAGTAGGGGGGGAGAAAGAGAATGCATTAGTTGAAATAATAATTACAAATTTCAGTCAGTATTATCTTATTATACTACTACACTGATTTATTTTAAAAAAAACATATAAAATGTGTCATGTTTTGCTGTTTTAAGAATGTTGAAATATGCAAGTATTTGTACTTATTTGCATTCACATTCATATTGTATACCGTTTAATAAAGGTTTTCTTGTCATGTGATTTGGATTACATCAGCAGGAGGGGGCCCAACTAATATCACTGACGAAAAGGGGGGCTCGACGTAAAGAGTTTGCTCACCCCTGATCCTTGCACTCCACTTCCCGTGCATTACCACTTCCCGGCATCTGTGTGGCATGTGGAGCGGAGATGAGCTCAGGTTCCATTACATCCACGGCTAACTGGAGTGATGTGGAGACAGCAGGGTTAGGGAAGGAAATGCAGGACCAGTTCAGAGGAATTAGCACGTCATGTAAGCCTGATATTATGTACTTTGATGGAAAGAACAGAGATGTGTAAGTTGATCTAACACTTGTTTTTAATATTATTTTTAATAAATGGTACAATACTATCGTTTGGTGCTTTTACGTGCTCCTCAACACTTATAGGATTTACTATTATTTCAACAAGGAACCTGAAAACTCCACTTGAAGAGAGAGCACCAACTACCAAATTATGTGGAAATTTACTTGTGAACTTCTTGGACTATGCTATTTTATAATTAGCAGTGGTCGAGGATATAGCTATAGCCTGGACCACTCTCTCCCCCTCCCCCCCCCCCATGTCGGCAGCCCATCACTCTCTTAAGACGGGGGGAGATGGTATGTGGCGGCTGGCCCGCGGCATTAAATAGAAGCTGGCAGAGGAATCATGAGCTGTTACACAGCAGAGCAGGACAGTAGGGGAGGAGTTCGCTCTTCCAACAGACACCGGAAGTAAGAAAGACTTCCGGTCAGACCATGAGAGCACGCTCCTCCTCTGCTGTCTTGCTCTGCTGTGTAACAGCTGCTGATTCCTCTGCCAGCTACTGTTTAACACGAACCACCCACAGGTGCTGTAGGCATGGGGGAGGAGCGGGGAGAGAGAGTTAATGATGGGGGGTGGAGAGAGAGGTGATGATAGGGGGGAGATAGGTGATGATCGTTGCGGGGAGAGGGGGTGGTGGTGGTGGGGGAGAGAGGTGATGATGGTGGGGGAGATGTTATGATAGTGGGGGAGAAATGGTGAATAGGGGAAGAGATGCTGATGAGGGGGGAGAGATGATGAGGCAGAGAGATGAGGTGAGGGAGAGATGATGATTATGATGGGGAGGGGGAGAGATGATGAGGGGTGATGCAGAGGAGGGATGATGAGAGCGAGGATCAGAGAGAGAATAAGGTAGGGGGAAATAAATTGCAGTCAGTATTAATATTAATGGGGCCCTGAATTTTTTTTTTTTGCCCAGGGGCCCACGGATGTCTAGCTACGCCACTAGCGGTGTGGTTGTTATTCGCTGATTGGGATGTAAACTTGAACAGAGTAGCTTAGTGGTAAATACATTTCGTTTGGAGTGAACTTGGTTTAGATTGCAGTATCAGCTTCTTGTGACCTTGAGGAATTAGGTTTGTGTTTGAGGTCATTTGGTTTCTGGAGAATTTTATTATAGTGATAATAATTGATTATATAATTAGTAAATAGCTATAATGTGAAACGTAATGTTTGGTCAGGCTACAGACTTCTCCTTATTATAATAATAATTTTATAGCTTCATGTAACCGCTCTCTATAATCAGGGCTCCCGACAGGGGGAAAAAGCCGGGACACTTGCCACAGGCCCGCCGGCTGCAAGGGTCTGGCTAGCTGCTGCTAAAATTTGGTGGGGTGTGAGGGAGGAAGAGAGGTGGGGCTGTGTGGGCGGAGAGAGAGATGCGGATGTGGGGCAGGGAGAGACAGAGGTGGGGTGTAAGGGAGGGAGAGAGGTGAGGGTGTGAGGGAGGGAGAGAGGTGGGCATGTAAGGGAGGGAAAGAGAGGGGTGTGGGAGGGAGAGAGCAAGGTGGGGGTGTAAGGGAGAGAGTGAGAAAGGTGGGGTGTGAGGGAGGGAGAGAGGTGGGGGTGTGAGGGAGGGAGAGAGGTGGGGGTGTGAGGGAGGGAGAGAGGTGGGGTGTGAGGGAGGGATAGAGGGAGGGAGAGAGGTGGGGGTGTGAGGGAGGGAGAGGTGGGGTGTGAGGGAGGGAGAGAGGTGGGGGTGTGAGGGAGGGAGAGAGGTGGGGTTGTGAGGGAGACGGAGGTGAGGGTGTAAAGCAGGGAGTGATATAGAGAGAGGTGGGATTTAAGAGAGGGAGACAGGTGGGGGTTTGAGGGAGGAAGAGAGGTGGGGTGTGAGAGAGGGAGAGAGAGGTGGGGGTGTGAGGGATGGAGAGCGGTAGGGGTATGAGGGAGAGAGGTGGGTGTGTAAGGGAGGAGGAGAAAGAGGTAGGGGTGTAAAGGAGGGAGAGTGAGGTGGGATGGGGGTGTGCGGGAGAGGAGGGTGAGAGGGAGAAGGGTGTGTGAGGGAAAGGTGGGGTTGTGTGGGTGAGGTGTGAAGGACAGAGAGTGGGGTGTTAGGGGGGAAGAGAGAGAGGGGGTGGGATGTAAGGGACCAAAAGAGGTGGGGGTGTAAAAGAGGGAGGGAGAGGTGCAAGTGTGAAGAAAAGGTGTGGGTGTGAGGGAGGGAGAGAGGTGGGGGTGTGATCGAGGAAGGAAGAAAGAGAGGAGGGGTGTGAGGGAGCGAGAGATAGATTGGGGTGTGAGGTAGAGAGAGGTGGGGGTCTAAGGAACAGAGTAATAGGTGAGGTGGGGCTGAGGGAGAGAGGTGGGGGAGGGGAGGGATAGGTGGGGGGTGAGGGAGACAGGTGTGGGGGTAAGAGGGAGAGCGGTGGGGGTGTGAGGGTGGAAGGGAGAGGGGTGGGGGAGGAATGGAGGGAGAAGTGAGGGTGTGAGGTAGGGATAAAGAGGTAGGGGTGGGAGTGAGGGTGAGAGATGTGAGTGTCGTGGAGGGACAGAGGTGTGGGTGTGGGAGAGAAAGAAGTTGGGGTGTGGAGGGAGAGATGTGTGAGGGAGGGAGAGAGATTAGGGTGTGAGGGAGGGAGATAGAGCTGGGGATGGGAGGGAGAGAGATTTGGGTGTGAGGGAGGGAGATAGAGCTGGGGATGGGAGGGAGAGATAGGTGCGGGTGTGGAGGAGGGAAAGAGATGGGGTGTGAGGGAGGGAGTGAGAGGTGGGTGTGTGAGGGAGGGAGAGAGGGAGAGATGGGATGTGAGGGTGGGAGGGAGACAGGTGTGGGTGTGATGGTGGGAGAGAGGTGGGGGTGTGAGGGTGGAAGGAAGAGAAGTTGGGGAGGAATGGAGAGCAGTGGGGGTGTGAGGGAGGGAGAGAGAGATGGGGTTGGGAGGGCAAGAGGTGGGGTGGGAAGGAGAGAGAGGTGGGGAATGTGAGGGAGGGAGGGAGGGAGAGAGAGGTGGGGGTGTGAGGGAGGGAGACATGTCAGTGTGTGGGGGGAGAGAGGGATGGGTGTGGGGGAGAAAGAGAGGTTAGGCGTGAAGGAGGGAGAGAGAGGGTTGTGTGGGGGAGGGAGAGAGATTTGGGTGTGAGGGAGTGAGAGAGAGGTGGGGTGGTAGGGAGAGATAGGTGTGTGTGGGGGGGAGGGAAAGAGATCGGGTGTGGGGAGGGAGGGAGCGAGCTAGAGGTGGGTGTGTGAGGGAGGGAGAGAGATTGGGGTGTGAGGGAGGAAAAGTTGGGGGTGTGAGGGAGAGAGGTGAGGGGACAGGGGAAGGTTGGGGTATAAGGGGGGAGAGAGAGGTGTGAGTGTAAGGCGAGAGAGAGGTGGGAGTGTAATGGGGAGAGAGAGGTGGGAGATAGAGGTGGGAGTGTAAGGGGAAGAGAGGTGGGAGTGTAAGGGGGGAAAGAGGTGAGATTGTAAGGGGGGGAGAAATGTGGGAGTGTAAGGGGGAGAGAGAGAGGTGGGGTTACTAGGGGAGAGACAGAGAGGTGAGGGTGTAAGCAGAGAGAAAGGTGGGTGTTAGGGGAGGGAGAGAGAGAGAGAGAGAGGTGAGGGTATAAGGGGGAGAGATAGGTTGGTGTGTTAGGGGGGAGAGAGGTGGGTGTGTAAGGGAGAGGGTAAAGGAGAGAATCTGTAGTATCTACAGACTTCTAAACAATTTTAATTTAGGGATCGTCAGCTTTATCAAGAAGACTCTAAGGCTGCTGTTACCTCTCCCAGAATCCTCTGCTTTTCTTCACAGTTTATTTGATTCTGCCTCCCAATTGAGGGCAGGGACATCATCAGTGTGGAAAGTTATCCATGAACCATAGGTGTCAGGCAGTCATAACTCTACCCTACGCTACCCCACCTTCTGGCTGTGCTATGGCCTGTGGGGTGTTAGGCATGGGCAAGTGTCAAGGAGGAGGGGGTAACCCTAGGCTATATTGTATGGAGCCCCGGAGGTTGTACTTCCTCGCCCTTTGCTACAGCAGCAGAGGTCTGTTCCTGCCCCCTCTCCCTACTTTGGGTTAGCGCCAATATTGTATGTTGCGTTAGAACGTAGCTCGCAGGTTTATGGGCCTTGTCAGCCTGTTGTTTCGTGATTCTATACCGTATATGTGTTGTATTTATCTGTATGTGCAATATATACCTTAGAAAAATAAAAGGAATATATAAAGTTAATACTAAAAAAGAAAAAGAAATTATGTATGTTACTTTTGGGATTTTTTTCTCGTCTGTTAAATTGTCACAGCTGGCAAGGGTTTTGTAGGGTGCCAGACTGGGTCCTGGGGCAGATGGTGGTTTAATGCCTTGGTGCGTTTTGGAACGGTGGCGTAATGCCCGGTTTGGATATTATATGTACTATGGTGGCTGAGCAGGTTATTTGGCCAGCGGGGGGGTGGGGGGGGGGGGGTTGAGTAACGTGTACACCTGGCCTCAAGATACAGCCACGGCACTCTGGCGCGGTTCGGTACATGAGTTATAGAATCATGGTTACATTTTGGGGAGTTTAGTCAAAGTTGTGGCCTTTATACCCCAAATACGTTGTGGTGTTTTATATGTGCCTGTGGCTGATATTATGGGAGGACAGGGGAGGAAAATGGGGCATCCATTGGTCATGAAAGCGTTATCTGAGCCTATCTGCCATACTGTTCTCTCCCGGGCAGCAGGGATTTTTGGAGGGGTCTTTCTCCCACTTAAAAAGGGCCAAGTAGAGGTAGAAGAGGGTGGGGGCTGGATGTGGAAGGATGACAAAATGCATGTGTAGAATAGAGGGGATTGCAGTTCTACAGTATAAACACAGCCAGTGAGATACAAAACAGCTCATTCGTATTACACAGTGTATCGAAATGTGGAGAGAGGTGATAAGGTAGTAAATGGAGAGTATTCATGTACATTTTACGATCCTATCTCTGCTATTCCCTCCTTTACTCTAACTTAATGAGACGCTACGCGGTCTGAATATATATCTCGCTTGCTCTAATTAGACAGCGCCTTCCATTTTCCGAGGCTCAATTATAGTTCTGTTTAACGGTCAAAGTTGTCTTTAAAAAAAGTAGCGGGCAGGTCTATATCTATTTACAAGATACCCAGCACCCGTTCAGCATGCAGGAAAGGCTCTGTGGACATTACAATATCACTGATTTGGAATCGGTCTCACTGATTATTAACATCAGCGCCTCACAGGCTTCAATGATAAAAATCAGCACTAGTCCATTAAAATGCCATTTTTTTGGTCCCAAACCTCCAAAGCTCACTGATTTAGGTCTCTGGATTTTGACATCTGATTAGAAGTGACATTATACTTTGGAAAGAGAATGATGTTTTCAGACTCTCAGCTGTGAACATGTAGTTTTTCTTCCCCCTCTATTGTACACTGTTCTAAACTCTTTCTGTTAGGGCAGGGATGATGGATGTTTTGTATTAATATGCTGAGGATTTTTATTAACTGTCTGCTGACTGCAGCAGAGACACGCCGCTAATGTTTGGTGTGAGGGATTCTTCATTATTTGAGTTTAATTCTAAACCCTCCATCTTACTACCAATTTTACCAGCAGAACCTGAAATATTTTCCTAAAATATATCACCATCTGCAGAATTCTAAACAAATGTATCTTAAGATTGGTAATAGCATTAGAGAGACCGTGGCTGCTGTTTCCCCAAATCCTCTACTTGTCTTGTCTGTTTACTAGCTTCTCCCCCCAAGTAAGGGCAATGACACCGTCAGCCTGGAGTGAATGTTTCCTCTGAGTTTACAGTATCTGCCATGTTGTTCTATCCCAGGAAGCAAAGCTTGTCAGAGGGGTCAAATGTTTAAAGAGGGGACTGGAGAAATGTGGAGGGTGGGCTTTTAAAGGGCAAATAAATCAAACAAAGTTTAATAGAAGGTTAAATTGACAGATTGACAACTTACTCCATAAAAAGATGCAATGCTCTTTAAAGTATAATGTCCTCTTATGTCCATAATGTCCACGTCCTCATTCCCACTACTCGACTCTTAGGCCTCGGGTATAGTAGGGGCACGAGCGACGGAGCGCATGGCGTCATGCGCGCATGTAGCTTGAGCGATCCATGGCCTGTGGGATTTGTATGATGTGCGCGACGGGGAGGTGTGGTGGAGGCATGGCCATGATGTCTGTATGTACAGTATGTCTTTATTCATATAGCGCCATTAATGTACATAGCGCTTCACAGCAGTAATACAGGTGACAATCATATAAATAACAAATAATACAAATAACAGATCATGGGAATAAGTGCTTCAGACATAAAAGTAACATTGTAGTCCCTGCTCCGAAGAGCTTACAATCTAATTGGTGGGGAGAACGTACAAAGACAGTAGGAGGGCATTCAGGTAAGTGTGTCTGCAAGGGGCCAAGCTTTATGTATCATTTATAGTATTAGCCACGGTGCTATTCATATGCTTCTTTAAGTAAGTGTGTCTTAAGGTGGATATAGAGGGTGCTAGTCGGGTATTGAGGGTATTGAAGGGAAGGGCATTCCAGAGGTGCGGGGCAGTCAGTGAGAAAGGTTTAAGGCGGGAGAGGGCTTTAGATACAAAGGGGGTAGAAAGAAGACATCCTTGAGCATAGCGAGAAATTAGGGCTGAGATGTAAGGAGGGGCAGAAGAGTGTAAAGCTTTAAAAGTGAGGAGAAGAATGGAGTGTGAGATGTGGGATTTGATCGGAAGCCAGGAGAGGGATTTCAGGAGGGGAGATGCTGAGACAGATTTAGGAAAGTGTAGAGTGATTCTGGCAGCAGCGTTTAGGATAGATTGTAGGGGAGACAGGTGAGAGGCAGGAAGGCTGGACAGCAGGATGATGTCACGTGAGCGATTCGTCCTCATTGGCTGAACCGCGCACGTGACCCGGCCGTTGTGCGAACAAATCAAAATCTTTTGGCGGCTGAAAAATCTGCCGCTCTGTCGCACTTGCTCGTGTGCGCGCTTGCACGCACTATGACTGGCCCCAGGAACCCCTGCATTTTGTTAGAGCCGCGCGGGCCGTCGCACGCGCCCGTGCTCGCACCTTATGACCAACCCAAAGTTGTCTCATCTTGTCAACTTTTACCTCTCCAGCCCTCTCCTGTATTAAACCTCTCTCACTAATCTCTTCCAACCCATGGAACGCTCTTCCACTCAATATTCATCACGCAGCTTCACTTCCCGCACTCACAGCCCAGCTGAAAATCCCCTCTTAAAAGAAGCATATCATTAAATCATCTACGTCTTTACAATGAACTCCACATGCCCTTGACTTCCCTCGCTGCACTTGTAATAATGCACATTTACTCCTACTGTGTCTGTCTACCAACAAACCGCATAGATTGTAAGCTCTTTGGGGCAGGGCCTCCCTTTGCCATATACTGTCATTGTTTGTACGTTACTTATAGTAAAGTGCTGTGTAAACCGTAGCGATATGTAAACACAATTATACCTACGTGATCTCTGTAAAACTAAGCCATCCTTAGCCAAACAAAGCATCAAAAGGGGAAGACTCTGGAATAACAAATAACTGGTTTACAAACAGTCTTATCACAAAATAAATGTTGTAAACATCACAAAACTCCTAAGCGTTTGCTTATTAGAAAAGCTTTAAGAATCCACGTGGGTCAGGTTTGTTTAAAGGGGCAATTCCATGTAGCCAGACAAAAAACTGCCTTTTGTAAAGAATTCAACAAACTAATTGGCTCCCTTTAACCTCAAACCAATCTAACTGTGATAATAGCAAAGGTTTGGCTACCTTTCTATTTGGGAAATGGATTACAAATTTCTTTTCTTTAGTGACTCTGCATAGGGGAGTGGTTGTCAATCACATGCTTTATTTACCATTAGGCCTCGGCCATGTTCCTTGCTTGCTGGCGGAAGCGCGCTCCCGCTCAGCACTGAGCCCCTACAGCCGCAATTAGAGCGGCTTTAGTAGGGGCTCACCTGCGCTTCCGCAAGCGCGCGGAAGCGCAGGTCTTAGGGGAATTTAACATTTCCCCGCTTGCCGGCGCGACAGGGCGGTCACGTGAGCGGTTCGCCCAATAAGGGCGAACCAGCCCCGTGACGTCACTGGCCCGCCCCCGGTCAGTGACGCGTCCGCCCCCGGCCCGCCCCCCTGACGACCCGCTGACGGCGCGTGTGGTAAGCAACCGCAAGGCCAGGGAAAGCACCCGCTTTCCCTGCGCCTCAGCACGCCAGCAGGGAGCCTGGCCGAGGCCTTAGCCTACTCGGTCTCCAGAGCCAATAAAGATAAGGGGAGAGGGGAGCTTTGCCTGTTCTAACTATTGGCCAACACACAGCGACATCAGACAAAAGGGAACAGGTAGAGGAAATCATATGTGAAACAAAAAGGAATAAAGTGCGCAACTAAATAGATCCAGGGACATAATATAAACAATACACAAAGTGATTAAAGTGACATCATCATCCGGTGCCGCGCACCTTCGGGGCTTTAGCCGTGGGCTGACGTGTGAGTATCTTTGGACTACATTTTTATCTGGACTGTTACCACATACTTGCCTCTTTTTTTCTACCTGACGTAACCCGCTGAGTCACGCTGGCAGTGACTTTGCTAGGTGGCACACGGAGGGTAGTGAGGACTCTAATGCTGGACCTTTGACGCTAATAATTAATTGCCCTGTATAACGGGGGACAGACCATTTGGAAAAGACACTCTATCATCACCCACTCTGAAGAGGATTCCTTGTGCCCATTGGTGTTGGGCCACCTGTTACAGAGAGGGGTATATCGATTGAAGATTCCTCATCGGGAGATCAGCGGATGATAGTGTCCAAAGTGATCCGGTTACAGCGTTGGTAACATACGTCTTGTCATATGATGTGCTTTTAAAGATTGTTTTTGACGTACGCTGAATACCTATCCCCCTTTTTTCATTTATTCTTTGTCACAAAATTTACTACACTATGAGCGTTGTGCACTGTTTTTTGTCTTTATTCTGTTCTAGAGGAAACCATATCCCTCTTAAGTCTCAGGTCACCATGTTTACTAATGTAGCCCCCTTTCCCCCGTGTCTAGGATGGCGACGTGTGGTGCGCTGTTACCTGTAGGGTCACAGGAGGCCTGATCCTCCACTGCAGGGAGCCTGGGGTGTACCTGGTTCGTCTGGTGACAGCGCCTCCACCTGTGAAGGATCCTAGTATTGCTGGATACTCCTTGCACAGGACCCAATAGAATACACACACACACTTGTAGCCATGGTTCCAGACTGCCTTTCTGCCTCCTTTCACGTAAGTCCTTTGTAGCTACAGGCTGTGGCAGGCTATCCTAGGGCTTTGACCCCCCTCGTGCTGACTCTCTGAGTGGCGGGAGTGAAGGTGACACAAGGGTTTGTGTGTAGACAATCACGGTACAGGCCTTGTGCCTTCACCTTTATGGTGCATCTGAGATGAAGTGCTAAATTATAGGGAGTTCTCTTCCACCCTTCCTAGAGAGAGGTGTGTGCTGCTTCTCCCGGCTGGGAGTGAGACATGCCAGTCAGTCCCTTCTGGGCTGACTAAGAGCAATATTAAGCTGAACCAAGGCCTCAATATTATACTAAGGGCCAAGCATCATCCAAAGGTCTGGGGACCCAGATCAATCCTCATGCATTCGCTGTACTGCTAGCAGTGGCGGCTACCAATAAATCATCCCTTTTTATATACCCCTGCCTGAGTTCTCAGTAGTTGAGTAGGGGTATGGATGGAATCTGCCCTAGTGGGGGACTGTCTCTGGAAATCCTGGAGCCTGTTAGAGCTGGAGGCGCTGACACCATGAGTGGAACTTAAAGATCATCAAAAGCATGTCCTGTTCCCCACACCATTGTGGACCACTCAGCTCTCCTGGACCCTCACAGGTATGACCGCACCACAGACAGCAGTAGCCAGCAGTACATCTTCCAGAGAGGGGGGGAAAACAGGACTACATACATAACAGGTTTACTGAATGCAGCTAAGAGCATATATATATATATATATATATATATATATATATATATATATATATATATCAGAATAACATATACCAGGTAGGCCTCGCACGGCCCTAACCCCACAGTGTCCCCCAACCACCTTGTCCACACCCTGGTGGGGTTTCCCCGAAAGTACTAAAGTGCCCTGGGCACATAACCACCCTGGTGTCCACAGGAGCAATCCCACCCCAAGTGTGCG
Source organism: Ascaphus truei (assembly GCF_040206685.1). Lineage (NCBI taxonomy): Eukaryota > Metazoa > Chordata > Amphibia > Anura > Ascaphidae > Ascaphus > Ascaphus truei. The sequence continues at coordinate 12,641,909 of NC_134489.1, forward strand.
GTAGCGCTACCCACAGGAAGTGTGTGTTGAGTTGGTGCACTTGTTGAGGTACCTGCCAGGTGCTCCAGTACCTGGTACCTGCTGCTATCACGCATGCATGAACCTCAAGATGGCGACGCCCTCTACTCTGTACCACCACGGAGCTCCAGCGACCATGTCGCCCCTGCGACCGCCCGCAGCTCCCCACACTTCCCGGGGGGTGCGCAATCCCTGCCACCGGCAGCCGCGCGCCCAGAAGTGCCGCTGCAGCCTCCCCCCAGCTCCGCTCCACATTTGGAGGTAAGGGGGACCAGGGGGTCCTGGCCACACTAACTAACTAACTAGATTTTAAATCATTATTGCTGTAGTTTGAAAGGTATAAATCACCCAGATGTGACACCCTAAATATGTCACTGCCATTGGTATACTGTACTTTGGCCCTGGGAGAGACTGACCCTTTAAAAACAACGTCAATCCCCTCAGCTTCTCCTACTGAATGTGCCACTGCCATTAATTCACTTTGATCGTAGCATAGGCACAATGGGAGGTGTATCAGGGCATAGCACCGCTTAGTTAATCTGGCCCTTGTGTCTTGCTAAGTAACAGATCTCAGATCCTCCCCTCTTTCTGCAGCTGCCAATTTCCAACAACTTAGACATTTCTATGTTATTGTCAAATATAAACGCGTATGAAATGTCCTTATCACAGAAGGCTCTGGTGCAGCACGGATTTTATGAGCCACAACTGACGTCTAAAATTCACCCAAAGGAAGTTTTATGAGGCTTTAAATTGCAGGTTACGGGTGGGAACCTCTTTAAACTGTTCATAGAATATTTGTCAGTTCTGGGAGAACAATGGTATCTGTCTGTTGGGTGATCACTCCTGATTTTCTGAACAGACAAAATAATTAATTATTTTCATGTATTCTTTCTGTAGGAACAAAATTAGGTTTCCTGAATATAAATATATGTATGCGTTACAGATGTAGCCCGGTCCTCCCTCTAGCTGTCCTCAACTCCGCTGCAGATGGGTAGCCAGTAAGGGTGCCGCCATTTTGTTTGTGCGCTCGCATGCGCAGAAAAGGTTCCAGCAGCCCCACTGACACACTGATGCGCGCACACTGATGCGCACACACACTGACACACTCACTGACACACACACACACTGACTGAAACATACACATACACACTGACTGAGAGACACACACACTGACTGACACACACACGTACACAATGACTGACACACACAAATACACACTGACTGACACACACAAACAGAGACACACAGTCACACAGAGACACACAGACACACACTAAACACAATAAACACTGACTGACACACACACACATTGACTGACAGATTTTTAATTAAAATTATCACCATCACAAATACAATTTCTGTGACAAAACGGTGACAAAAGACAAAGAAGTTCCACTTAAAATGCACGTGCTCAGCACACACACACTTTCTTTCCTGCTAGGTAGGAAGCAGAGGGGCTCCAGAGCTGAACTGCATTAATTTCGGCTCTGGGGACCCCTGCTTCCTTACATACTTACCTCCTTAGGGGATGCGGATATCTCCTGCCCAGGTTTAGCTGTCCCATCAATGGGCCAATAGGAAGCCGTGATGTCATAGGTGGATTGGGCAGGCGACACTAGCACCCCCTAAGGAGGTAAGTAACTCCAAAAGGAGGGGTTCCCCGGAGCCTGAAATTAATGTGGTTCAGCTCCGGAGACCCCCTGCTTAAAACACACCATTATTTAAAAAAAATGTCATTTAAATAAAGGAGAGCAGCAACACTGTTACACTTTCCCTCTTGTCGCTCCCTGACACCTGCCTAGGGATGGGCCTGACTACCAGTACCCGGCAGCTTGTCCCTTTTGACATCCCCGTCTTGGTTTTTGTCATTACTGTGGCAGACACAGAATTCATACAAACTGCATGTTTTGGATGCCGGTGTCCTTGAGGAGCATTATCCAGCATCGCCTGGTTTGTACAATGTGGGCTGCCCTACATACGGCCCCATGTTCATCGGACGATGGAGTCGATGATAAACTCTGTGCAAGGAAGTGTAGACATGAGCGAAGCACATGGCTCCATCCCTGAACTCCTATTGGAGTTAGAAGGGCCTCCTCTTTACACCAGTCACCCTGGTTAAACAGTGGGAGAATGACAACCCGTGAGTTCCACCCCAGAAGGCAGGAGCAATGCCTACAGTTGCTGAGATGCCTCTGGAGACAGCAGGACCACCGGAGGTCAACCTTATCCCAGAGGTGATTGAGGATCCATTTGGGGTTCTGCATCTTGCAGAGCCTGAAGGTCCGCTTGGTATGGATTTGCTCCATTACCATCGGAACTTGTGTGGCGCCCAGTGGATTGAGAAGTGGAGTTTCTTCTCCCCCTCCTGCAGGGACATGCCCAGTGGTTTCCATTTGTCTGAGATGTCCTGCCACCAAAGATTCTGGAGGGTTAAGGAGACATGGAGCTATTAGTACACGTGCACACCCTGCTTACAGAAAATCAGAACGGGTAGATAGAATTGTGAGCATATGGCACATTGGGTGGAGAATTTCTAAGGACTGGGTGGAATATATAGACGAGAAGGGGGCTAAGTGAGTTCACGATGTGGAGGTACCCGATGGTAATGGTGGTATGGTTAGAAAACCCGATGCAGTCCATTATTCGTCGGCTGGGTGTTACTATCCACATGTATACTAGTTAGTTTCTGATCCCATCTGGGTAAGGTGTCCCTATACTAATGTCCATACCCACTGTATTTACGTGTATATTCTGACTGCCCCCAAGACTGGACAGCTACTGTGCCTTGTCCCTGTTGCCAATCCATATGCCCCTTTGAAATATGGGTTGCGATAATGTACGGGAAGTAAGCACGTTTGTGTATGGCTCCGTTATTTGGATAAGGTTAAGTCAAGAGTCTTGATATGTTTGTATGTAAATCTGTGTTATGCTATTACAGACTGTGTATATCCGAATGAATGTCTATATGTATATTCTAGTAATGTTGACATTTGATTATGTAATATTGGTGACAATATTGGGTTTAGTTAGGTGAGTGTGACCCCCTTCTATGGAGTTAACAGTTTGCTGTAAGTGGTTAATAGCAGGATAGTATATGCTGGGCCCCACCCTATGTAGCCATAGGGATACTGATGTCACAAGTGAGTACATAGGTTCTGGGAGAGAGGTTCGTGGAGGACAAGAGGAGAGGAGTCTCGGGGAGTGTAGGTAGGGATGATGTCCAAAGAGTAATAGACGAGATCAGACCACCCCTTATTTATTTTGTTACAGATAGGCACAGTGCCCTTATAGCGAGGATCCCAAGTATAAGGCTGACAGAGACACACAGGTATTCCATAGGGAAAAACAGGCACACCACAGCGGGCCACACGCAGAAGGTCCCCGGTTGTCAGCGGATCAGCTCTACAGGTGGATCTATGAGTATTCTACTCAATCAGTAGTGAAGTGGCAGTTCCCAATTAGGGATGGAATATAATTGGTACCTGCAATACTAAGAAATGGCTAGGATCCCATAGAAGATGGGGTACAACAGATGTTACTTCAAAGGGGGGAGCAGCCCAATATCTGAAATGTAACCAAGTGAATACACCTCTCTGTGAGTATTAAGAGTGGGCACCCAGGGAAGCATCATGTTCATGAGTAACCATGGGAATATAGAAACCATATAATGTTTTTATAAGTGTGTGATGTGTCCCTGTGCCTGGGGATGTTAATAAAGACTGAGTTGTATGCCAATCATTTTCCCCCTTGCTATCTCATCGCCCAGCCGCCTGAATCCTGCGCCCTAATTTAAGGCAAACTATGCTGATAGCCATTTACTGCGCACCAACGTAATCTACCTAGGAGCTGGGCAGGGAGGGTTACATCACCCTCCCTCTTTTCTCTCATATCATGCTCTCCCTCCTTTCCCATATCCCCCTCTCCTTCCTTTCTGATATCCCTCACCGTCCTTTCTCATATCCTCTTCGCCCTCCTTTCTCTCTCATATACCCATCTCCCTCTTTTCTCTATCATATCCCTTTTTCCTTCTTTTTTTCCAGGATGTATAGTTAGGTCCTTTCAGTATATATATATATATAAATATATATAGTCACCGTACTTAGGTACTTTAAGGAGGAAGTAAGCCGGCAAGCAGGAACTTCAGATGTATCCAATGTTGCGATGCATATTCAAAAGAGAACAAACAAAGAGACAGCTGATCGCATCTCAAGAGTCCTCCAATAGCGTAGCTTCCGACGTGATGACGCACGTGATGACACACCCTATGCATTTCGTTTGTCTTCCTGTCCCTTGAATCCCCACGAGCTGTGATCAGCTGTGTTGCAGGGTACATGCAACCACACGTGTGTTTCTTGATAAGGATTTTTATTGAGCCTCCAAATATGGCACACAAAAATAACAAGAGCTTTTCTTCAGCATAACTAAAGTAAAGCAGTATAAGTCCTGAGCAGGGCTTTGCCCTTTCTGTTCAAAGTCCACAGAAACAATTCAGCATCAAACAAAATGTCCCAGAAAACAGACCTTAAATCAGGCTGTTCTCTCTCCTGAGTTCCAGTGTATCTCCATGGTTTAGACAAGCTGCATGTGTGTGCAGCCTGGGGGGTTTAAAGCTCCTTGATGAGGCAGCTCGGATCAGACTGATTAACCAGACCTCTCAGCTGAATGTTAACCTCGTCACTGCTGCACTGCAGACCTAACCATAGGTCTGCCAGGTATAGGGCTGGTGACGTTCATTCACCCTGTCACAAGCTGTCTCTTTATTTGTTCTCTTTTGAATACGCACCGCAATATTGGATACACCTGAAGTTCCTGCTTGCCGGCTTACTTCCTCCTTAAAGTGCCTAAGTACTGTGACTCCTTTAAACCGGTTGTGCTGGGAAGAATAACCCGCCAAACACAGTGGAGGTGTTCCCTTTGATATCAGCGGGTCCCGACGCCGACCGTAAGGTACTCCTCTCAGCATTGAATATACCTTGGTCCAGCTGACAGGCGTGCTATTTGCGCATCCAACTGATCAGCATTACATCTGGGCTTACTGTCGTGTGAGCGTGTTTTTTTCCTTACCATACTGGAACTAATTTCACATTTGCTTGGATTGGAGTTCATAGTTTTTTCACCTACTTGTCCAAGGACGATTTGCATGGCATAGTACTTTGCAGGACTTTATACAGACTGATCCCATCTCAGGTTTAACAGAGGTGTGTGACAGTCGGCGCAACAGCTGACGAAACGCGTAGGTTACGTCACTGTGTCCACCAGCTGATGTTAGAGGAGAGCTGAGTAACGCAAGAGTAACGCGAGAGGAGTGAGGAGTGATTATCGGAGAACAACAGTCTGACTCATACTGGCATCTGAGTGGAGGGTGTCAGCCTGTATGTGGATTCGCAGAGCAGTGCAGCAATATTCAGCCATCTGCTGCATCCATTCTTATCTTGGAGGAATCTTGAGATCGTGAGGGGGGGCTGTCAGGAGACACGACTGAGTCTCTAAGTGTTACCCGGATCATCAATACGTTACACTTGCGTCGCCGGACTGCAGGCGCAGCTGACGGAGGGACGCAGACACCCATTGGGTTCATCGCGTTTACACTGTATTGGTGAGACTGTTCCCTTACCCCCCTCTGCTTTCCCCTGGATCCTACCTATAGGAAACCCCTTCAGCCTATTACGGCTATCTTCATCTTCACAATTGATTTACACCCAGAGTCACGCTACTCCCCACTGTTGCTACAATTATCACCCATGATGGGCATAATAGTGCTTTACTCGATGGAATACCCTCCCGCACATTAGTATTTGGACATTTTTTCTGGACACAGCATTGGACATTCATTTGGTCTTTTATCTTTATTTATATATATATATATATATATAAAAAAATAGTCAAAACAAAACATCACAGCTTGCACTCAATGTACTGGTTCATATAGACAGGTGCTAGTCCTCAAATAATAGAAAAACAACATTACCATTCTCTCGTCCGGTAAAGAAAGACTGCACTCGGTTCAGTAATCATGAAAAACTGTATGGGCATCTGAATAAAAAAGATAAGTCACCCAATCCGACGTTTCGGTCCTGAATAGGACCTTTCTCACCCCCTTGAGAAAGGTCCTATTCCAGGACCGAAACGTCGGATTGGTTGACTTATCTTTTTTATTCAGATGCCCAATACAGTTTTTTCATGATTACTGAACCGAGTGCAGTCTTTCTTTACCGGACGAGAGAATCGGTAATGTTGTTTTTTTTTATATATATATAATATATATATATATATATATATATATATATATATATATATATATATATATATATATATATATATATATTGTTTTATTGTTTTTATTGTCATGTTATTTCTGTATTTGTGTCATTTGTACCACTAGTAACCAACCTTTATTGTCTTTATTATATTTTCCCCATATATTTTTAACAGCTACATGGGATTGCGCTTTTGTCTTTTTTCAATATATATATATATATATATATATTATATATACTAGCTGATATACCCGGCATTGAATTTTCCCGCTCCCCCTCTGTGTCTGCTCCCCCCTCTCTCTCTCTCCCCCCACTGTGAGTGAGTGACTGAGTGGGTGACTGAGTGGGTGTGCTATCTCTCCCCCCCTGCATCTCTTCTCACCCCCCCCCCCCCCAGGATGGGAACTCTGAATTAAAAGTGAGGTCTGATAAATGATCTATAATTTTTCCTCACCCCCACCCCCCTTAATTCATGTGTGTCAAAAAATCATTATAAACCAGGAAATATAATTTTCCCCATACATTCTAGTTTGATTTTAACAATTCCCATCTCAATTAAACCCACTTCAACCCAATAAAGAATCTGTGGTGAATGTTATGAGTCTGCATAAAAGGACAGTCATTATTAACGTGATATCATTTTTAGCAGGTCATCTCTTTGCGAGATTCAATTCTTCTCTTCTGAAATATCTGAGAATTGTAATGGCAGAAGGATTGCTAGGCCAATAAATGTACATTCAATTTCCACAATTATAAAGCAATATGAGAGTTTTGATTAGCAAATGCTGTTTGGAGGTTGGAACAAGTTCAAAAAGCTAGTACAGTATATGCATCTTAAAATATGCATGCAGTACATGTTCTACAATAGCTTACATGTTTCAGGACAATAGATAGAGGTATATGGTTCAGTCCCATGTAGGACCTAATTATAGTGACAAGTTTAATGGGTTCAGTCCCACGTACTGTAAGAGCAAAGTGACCTAATGAGAGTGATATGTTTAATGCATTAAGCCACGTGTGGTCGAAATGAACTAATGTCTGTGTTAAATAGGTTGGATCACTTCAATGCTATATGGAACGGACCGTTTTAACCCATTAAACATACCACTGTCATTAGGTCACGTTCATTGTACACTCTTTAACCCGTTAAACATGTCACTGTCATTAAGTGACTTTGGTCCTACATAGGATTGACTCTTTACCCGTTAAACATGTCACTGTCATTAGTTCCCATTGGTCATTCATGGATTGCATCGTTACAAGGGCCATTAGAGCAGTTTATGCATCTGACGTTCCTGTTCAGGAGAGCTCTTAGCGTGCATCTTAATGGCATTTTAATTAGCGACCTTATTTTCTCCTAGAGATGTAAAAGAAAAGAGCTCATTTCAAAGAGACCGCAGACAAAAGACTGAATTTAGCACTCAATACTCTGAAAGGATAAGCTTGTTTAGAGACTATTGTAAATGTAACCACAGAAAATTCATAAAGGACATTATCTTTGTGTAGTTCTAGAATTATCCACTCTTCTGATATAAACTTCATTATTATTCCAACGAGACCCACTTAAAGGTGCCATCCCGCATAGCCAGCAGAGAACAACCTTTTGTAAACAATTTAACAATCTACTTGGCTTCCTTAAACTAACCTAATCATGCTACTGTACAAGCAAAGGGTTTTTTGGCTTTCTTTCACTCGAAATGAATTATACATTGCATTTCTTTGGGGCCTCTGAGTAGGTCAGTGTTTGTCAGTCAAGTACAGTATTGTCTTTACACTTAGTCAACCCTGTCCTTATCAGAGAGCCAATAAAGATAAGGGAGGCAGAGGGGTGGAGGCTTTGCCTGTGCAAACTCTTGTTGATCACACAGTGACATCAGACAAAAGAGAGCAGGCGGAGGAAATCAAACCCCTCCCAAGTCTCAGCGCATCATGTTTACAAACTGATTGAAAAGGGACTGATGTTAGTTTTTGGTAAAAAGGAATCATTCACCCAGATGGGACTCAGTAGACATGTCCCTGCCATTAGTACACGTTGGTCACAGGAATAACTGACCCCATAAAGGTCCAATCATAGACATAGCCAGCCAGAAGCCTATTTAAATTGTCTGCTATTTTTAAAATTAAAGGATAAAATAATAATTATAATAATATAATTTATAATATAACAAATACATTTCTAAGATAATACATTTATAATAAAATAAATTAAGACTGCATTTCCTTAGCAGTGATGTATTCCTAGTGTTAGAAATATTGTGCTGCTAGATAATTTTGTAACATTGTATTATCTTTCCATTCTACACATTATAGCAATAATAACCGTGATGAAGGTCTCTCCGTGGTGTGGTGACCGAAACGTTGGTTGCAGTGCCCTATTTGTTACAATACCTGTTTCAATACAATTCCTTTTGAATTACAACATGCAGTGTGCTGTCTCTTATTACTGGACGCCCATCTGGTAAATATAAATATATAAATAATATATATATATATATATATATATATATATATATATATATATATATATATATATATATATAATGTAGTAGAGTCCCCCTCCTTACCTCCGGTGAGGGGGAACTGCTGGTTGATGCAACGTGCTCCGCGCGAGTGGGAAGGTAGCGGCGGCTGTTGCAGACCTGTTGTGCATGCGCAGTTGCGGCCGGAGCGGCGGCCATCTTTAAATGTCTGCAAAAGGCATTAGGAACTACAAGCCCCATAATGCTTTGCGGGAATAGCACATGGCCATTTTGGATAGGCTCCACAAGGACCATAGCGGGACTATGCATCCCAGAATCCTCTGGGGGGAGGGAAACCTAACATGGGACTGTCCCAGTCAATAGGGCTCTGGCAGCAGGAGAAAGACAGGATATCCTTTGGGACAAGGAGCCAGCGTGTCAGTCGGATGGAGGGCTGCAAGACAGAAGGTAGTGTCTAGGGAGCAGTGCTTCCTGGGCTAGGCCTAGACCTTGCCCTTTAGGCCCGAGCTAGGCCCTGAGTCACCACAGCGGAGTGTTGTAGGGAAGGCCCCAGATAGGGACTCTTCCCCTTAGCACCATAGTAGTACTGTTGCACCGGTGACCGGACCAACACGCAGTGCCCTGCAGCCTGGGACCAGGCCACAGGACTCTGAGACATTCAGGTGAGACCCTCCTGTTGGAGCTCACCCCATGAGGAGGATTGGAACCCTTAGGAGTGAGGGGAATTGTTGACTGAGGCCCTGCTGAGACCCGCTGCAACCAGTGGTGGGATTCAAAAATGTTAGCAACAGGTTCTCTCTCACGGAGGGGGGGAAGAGGTTGGGGGGGGGGGAGAGAGGTAGGGGGGGGGAGAGAGGTAGGGGGGGAAAGAGAGGTGGGGGGAAAGAGAGGTGGGGGGGAAAGAGAGGTGGGGGTGAAGAGAGGTGGGGGGTTGAAGAGAGGTGGGGGGGGAAAGAGAGTTTGGGGGGTAAAGAGAGATGGGGGAAAGAGAGGTGGGGGGGAAAGAGAGGTGGGGCGGAAGAGAGGTGGGGGGAAAGAGGTGGGGGGGAGAGAGAGAGACGGGGGGAGCGAGAGAGATGGGGGGAGAGAGAGACAGGGGGAGAGAGATGGGGGAGAGAGAGACGGGGGGAGAGAGATAGACGGGGGAGAGAGAGAGACGGGGGAGAGAGAGACAAGGGGGAAAGAGACACCGGAGGGGGGGGGGTGTTAGAGAGACCAGGGGGAACCAGTGCAAATACAAATGACACAAGCAGGCAAACAGCACAGGACACAGACACAGGCAGGCAGAACACATACAGAACACAGCCCCCCTCACATCTCTCCCAGCCCCCCCTCACATCTCTCCCAGCCCCCCCCTCATATCTCTCCCAGCCCCCCCTCACATCTCTCCCAGCCCCCCCTCACATCTCTCCCAACCCCCTCACATCTCTCCCAGCCCCCCTCACATCTCTCCCAGTCCCCCCCTCACATCTCTCCCAGCCCCCCACCCTCACATCTCTCCCAGCCCTCCCTTACATCTCACCCAGCCCCCCCCTCACATCTCTCCCAGCCCCCCCCCACATCTCTCCCAGTCCCCTCACATCTCTCCCAGCCCTCCCTCACATCTCTCCCAGCCCTCCCTCACATCTCTCCCAGCCTCCCCTCACATCTCTCCCAGCCCCCCTCACATCTCTCCCAGCCCCCTCACATCTCTCCCAGCCCTCCCTCACATCTCTCCCAGCCCTCCCTCACATCTCTCCCAGCCCTCCCTCACATCTCTGCCAGCCTCCCCTCACATCTCTCCCAGCCCCCCTCACATCTCTCCCAGCCCTCCCTCACATCTCTCCCAACCCTCCCTCACATCTCTCCCAGCCCTCCCTCACATCTCTCCCAGCCCCCCTCACATCTCTCCCAGCCCCCCTCACATCTCTCCCAACCCTCCCTCATATCTCTCCCAGCCCTCCCTCACATCTCTCCCAGCCCTCCCTCACATCTCTCCCAGCCCCCCTCACATCTCTCCCAGCCCCCTCACATCTCTCCCAGCCCTCCCTCACATCTCTCCCAGCCTCCCCTCACATCTCTCCCAGCCCCCCTCACATCTCTCCCAACCCTCCCTCACATCTCTCCCAGCCCTCCCTCACATCTCTCCCAGCCCCCCTCACATCTCTCCCAGCCCCCTCACATCTCTCCCAGCCCTCCCTCACATCTCTCCCAGCCTCCCCTCACATCTCTCCCAGCCCCCCTCACATCTCTCCCAACCCTCCCTCACATCTCTCCCAGCCCTCCCTCACATCTCTCCCAGCCCCCCTCACATCTCTCCCAGCCCCCCTCACATCTCTCCCAACCCTCCCTCACATCTCTCCCAGCCCTCCCTCACATCTCTCCCAGCCTCCCCTCACATCTCTCCCAGCCTCCCCTCACATCTCTCCCAGCCCCCTCACATCTCTCCCAGCCCTCCCTCACATCTCTCCCAGCCTCCCCTCACATCTCTCCCAGCCCCCCTCACATCTCTCCCAGCCCTCCCTCACATCTCTCCCAGCCTCCCCTCACATCTCTCCCAGCCCCCTCACATCTCTCCCAGCCCTCCCTCACATCTCTCCCAGCCCTCCCTCACATCTCTCCCAGCCCCCCCCTCACATCTCTCCCAGCCCCCTCACATCTCTCCCAGCCCTCCCTCACATCTCTCCCAGCCCTCCCTCACATCTCTCCCAGCCCTCCCTCACATCTCTGCCAGCCTCCCCTCACATCTCTCCCAGCCCCCCTCACATCTCTCCCAGCCCCCCTCACATCTCTCCCAACCCTCCCTCACATCTCTCCCAGCCCTCCCTCACATCTCTCCCAGCCCCCCTCACATCTCTCCCAGCCCCCCTCACATCTCTCCCAACCCTCCCTCACATCTCTCCCAGCCCTCCCTCACATCTCTCCCAGCCCTCCCTCACATCTCTCCCAGCCCCCCTCACATCTCTCCCAGCCCCCTCACATCTCTCCCAGCCCTCCCTCACATCTCTCCCAGCCTCCCCTCACATCTCTCCCAGCCCCCCTCACATCTCTCCCAACCCTCCCTCACATCTCTCCCAGCCCTCCCTCACATCTCTCCCAGCCCCCCTCACATCTCTCCCAGCCCCCTCACATCTCTCCCAGCCCTCCCTCACATCTCTCCCAGCCTCCCCTCACATCTCTCCCAGCCCCCCTCACATCTCTCCCAACCCTCCCTCACATCTCTCCCAGCCCTCCCTCACCTCTCTCCAGCCCCCCTCACATCTCTCCCAGCCCCCCTCACATCTCTCCCAACCCTCCCTCACATCTCTCCCAGCCCTCCCTCACATCTCTCCCAGCCCCCCTCACATCTCTCCCAGCCCCCTCACATCTCTCCCAGCCCTCCCTCACATCTCTCCCAGCCTCCCCTCACATCTCTCCCAGCCCCCCTCACATCTCTCCCAACCCTCCCTCACATCTCTCCCAGCCCTCCCTCACATCTCTCCCAGCCCCCCTCACATCTCTCCCAGCCCACCCTCACATCTCTCCCAACCCTCCCTCACATCTCTCCCAGCCCTCCCTCACATCTCTCCCAGCCTCCCCTCACATCTCTCCCAGCCTCCCCTCACATCTCTCCCAGCCCCCTCACATCTCTCCCAGCCCTCCCTCACATCTCTCCCAGCCTCCCCTCACATCTCTCCCAGCCCCCCTCACATCTCTCCCAGCCCTCCCTCACATCTCTCCCAGCCTCCCCTCACATCTCTCCCAGCCCCCTCACATCTCTCCCAGCCCTCCCTCACATCTCTCCCAGCCCTCCCTCACATCTCTCCAGCCTCCCCTCACATCTCTCCCAGCCCCCATCACATCTCTCCCAGCCCTCCCTCGCATCTCTCCCAGCCCCCCTTCACTTTCTCCCAGCTCCCCTCACATCTCTCCCAGCCCCCCCCTCACATTTCCCTAGCCCCCCCCCCCCTTACATTTCTTCCAGCCCCCCCTCACATCTCTTTAAAGCCCCCCCTCACATCTCTTCCAGCCCCCCCTCACATCTCTCCCTGACCCCCCTCACATCTCTCCCTGACCCCCCTCACATCTCTCCCTGACCCAACTCACATCTCACAGGGGTGAGAGATAGGGGGGGTGGGGGAGCAGAGAGACCAGGGGGGGAGCAGAGAGACCAGGGGGAACCACTGCAAATAAGTGCAGCCTGCAACCAGTGCAAACAGGACACAGGCAGGAGACACATAGCACACAGACAGGCAGGAGACACACAGCACACAGGCAAGAGACACACAGCACATAGGCAGAAGACACATGCAGGACACAGCCTCACCTCTCTCTGCTGCACACTTTATCTCTGCTCTTTGGTGCCACCTCCAGGCTCCTGCTACCTCCTCTTGATTGGCTGCTGCTGTGTAATGCAGCCAATCAGGATGGAGTAAGCTGCCCAGCCCCTTAGCAGAAGCTCTGCTCTCTCCCTTCTCGCACCGGTTCTGCGAACTGAGGAAATTTTAGGTACAGGTTCGCAAGAACCAGCTGAATCCCACTGCTGGCTGCAACCCATTGCGACAAGCAGTACTGGAATACCCAGGCAGGTACTTAATGTGCACTTACATCCACTGGGGGTAGCGCTACCTCACATTTAGGTGGGACTTACTGGGACAGGACTCCAGGGATTGGTGCCACAGTACCCTCCGTACTTTGGGGGGGACCACCATTGATGTTAATGCATTGTATTGATGTGATATATTGTTATCGTTGTTATACTGTAAAACAGTAAAGCAGTTATATTATACCAGGTTGTATAGTAATTATTATGTCCTATGAGGAGTCACCCCGCTCACGCTGGGATCCTCAGAGGTGGAGGCGCTGCACCGCGAGATATAGTACCCCAGGCCCAGAAGCTTTGGCCTCATGTGAGCCTCACAGGTAACAGCAGCACGCTTAATCAACCACAGTTTCCCATAGGCATAGGGAAAGGGGGTTACACACACACACACACACACACACACACACACACACACAATGTGTAGCATAGAAATGTGTGTATGTGTATGTGTATGTGTACACATGTGTATATATATATATACACACACACACATATTAATAATTAAAAAAAACAATATTTCCACAATATGATATTGACCATGAGCAAGCACTTTAAACAATGCTGCACCCCACAAATTGTATGTTCTCTTCTTCTTGTTATATTTTCTAAGGAAATATATATATATAATATTTCCTTTTAAAATAGAACAAGAAGAGAACATACAATCTGTGGGGTGCAGCATTGTTTAAAGTGCTTGCTCATGGTCAATATCATATTGTGGAAATATTGTTTTTTTTAATTATTAATATGTATTATTATCAACATAGATGCCATTGACCTAAGAAACCAAAGGGTATATTTTGTATAAGTGATCACAGCTCTTTTGGAGACTGGGGTTCTCAGTGATGGGTGGGGCACCCCCGGTGTAGATGCTTCTGCAGTTGGCAGAAGACTTGGCAGTCCCGAGTGGTGGCATGCTACAGTTTAGTATTTTGGGGCGCATTGTTCTTGTAGCCAGGACAGACTCCCTTGAGGTTAGAGGACCGAGGTGCTATCCTGGCTGGCGGAATCTTTGGAAAGTCTCAGTTTACTGGTGACCTGTAGCTTGGGGTTACCGGTGGTCGCACCGTTAAAGCAGCAGTTCAAGCAATATCCTACATGTGTGGGGTTTATTTTTAAAAATAAATCAGTATGAGAAAATACCTGTAGCATTTAAAAAAAAATAAAAAAGAATGTTTTAAAGACATATTTAATGTTTCTAATGTAGGAAGCATTTCCAAAGTGACAGCCCCCTTCCCCCTCTGATAGGCTCTGGCACTTGAGCCCCGCCCTCTCTCTAGCAGTGAACCAATTGAATCTCGTAACTGCCCAGTCAATCATATTCCAGGACTACATTGCCCACAATGCTGTGCAAGAACTGAATTAAATAACCCAGAGCAAAGCGATCGATTACAGGAGAACGGATCGATCTGCAGCTTAGCTAATCACTTGCCAGTGTGCAGATTGTATTGATGCACATATTGAATGGGGAAAAAAAAATATATATTTTTTTAAAACGGCGGCTTGAACTGCAGCTTTAAGTGACAGACACTTTTTACTGGTCTTTATTTTAGTAGCAGAGATGAAGAAAGAAAATCCAGCTTGCAAAAAGACGATGAACTAAGACATCTAATTGGTCATTACTATGTTCTTCTGTCGGTTTAAAATTGCTCGGAGACCTGACTTACTGAAAAAGCATGTCCTTAAATCTTTCATTTCTGTTATGTGCTGAATGAAACGTACTGTATAAAAAAAATTTGGACATACAGTAGCAAAATTTCACCTCCAAAAAATCTGCTTTGTTATTTTATGAAGATTAGATTCAACATATATTGACCTGCTGCTTAGACTGTGCTGCTATGTAAGGTTTGCCTTACCCTTTGATCACTCCGTGATCAAATACAGTCAATGTTTAATTTGGCTACGAAGCTGTTTTATTGAGCAGCCACAGTTAAACAAGTGTCACCTTCCAAAGCTTTGAAGTCTGATCTCCGTTATGAAAACTTAAAGCCGAAAGAAAATATGGCATATGGATATGACTTCAATAGCAGAGTGGAGCTCTGAATCAATTAGATCCCAGAAAGATCTTTGGGAAAAGTAGGGATTATCAAACATGGGCCCATATTTATTCAATGGTGGGCTGCCATAAGACACCTTATTGCCAATTTAAATGGAGTAATAGGAGACAGGGAGGAGTTGTAGGGAGTAGAGATAGGCAATTTCTGTTTTTGCGAATTTGGATCCACAGCGGATCGTCCGGTTCCTTTGGTATGCGGATTTCAGTGGATTAATGTCAAAAAGGGCGATTTGCATTTTGCGTATTATTTATTATTATTACCGATGCACTCTTAAAAATCCGCCAGCGGATTGCTGAATCCAATAATTGGTTTCTACAAACCCGTCCACGGGTTGTAACGAATGGCGGATTTTGATGAATCCGAACCGATTGAAACTGCCCAAATCCATTTGTGGATTTTACACTGCAAAACAGATTTTGGGGGTAACAGCAGCGAAAATCCAGGAAACGGATTTCGGTGCATACGCACGTCTCTAGTAGGGAGTTGTTATACAGTATGGAGCAATAGGAGGAGTTATAGGGAGCGGTTATATGGAGTGATAGGAGGAGTTATAGGGAGCGTTTATATGGAGAAATAGGAGGAGTTATAGGGAGGGGTTATATGGGGAAATAGGAGGAGTTATAGGGAGGGGTTATATGGAGAGATAGGAGGAGTTATAGGGAGCGGTTATATGGAGAGATAGGAGGAGTTATAGGGAGGGGTTATATGGAGAGATAGGAGGAGTTATAGGGAGCTGTTATATGGAGTGATAGGAGGAGTTATAGGGAGCGGTTATATGGAGAGATAGGAGGAGTTATAGGGAGCGGTTATATGGAGAGATAGGAGGAGTTATAGGGAGCGGTTATATGGAGAGATAGGAGGAGTTATAGGGAGGGGTTATATGGAGAAATAGGAGGAG
Organism: Ascaphus truei; assembly: GCF_040206685.1. Classification (NCBI taxonomy): domain Eukaryota; kingdom Metazoa; phylum Chordata; class Amphibia; order Anura; family Ascaphidae; genus Ascaphus; species Ascaphus truei. Next base: position 12,658,180 of record NC_134489.1, read on the forward strand.
TTATAGGGAGGGGTTATATGGGGAAATAGGAGGAGTTATAGGGAGGGGTTATATGGAGAGATAGGAGGAGTTATAGGGAGCGGTTATATGGAGAGATAGGAGGAGTTATAGGGAGCGGTTATATGGAGAGATAGGAGGAGTTATAGGGAGCGGTTATATGGAGAGATAGGAGGAGTTATAGGGAGAGGTTATATGGAGAGATAGGAGGAGTTATAGGGAGCGGTTATATGGAGTAATAGGAGGAGTTATAGGGAGGGGTTATATGGAGAGATAGGAGGAGTTATAGGGAGCGGTTATATGGAGAGATAGGAGGAGTTATAGGGAGCAGGTATATGGAGAAATAGGAGGAGTTATAGGGAGGGGTTATATGGAGTGATAGGAGGAGTTATAGGGAGCGGTTACATGGAGTAATTGGGGGAGTTATAGGGAGCGGTTATATGGAACAATTGGAGTAGTTATAGGGAGCGGTTATATGGAGTAATAGGAGGGGTTATAGGGAGCGTTATATGGGGTAATAGGAGGAGTTATAGGGAGCGGTTATATGGGGTAACAGGAGGAGTTATAGGGAGCGGTTATATAGAGCAGTAGGAGGAGTTATAGGGAGCGGTTATATGGAGCAATAGGGGGAGTTATAGTGAGCAGTTATATGGAGCAATAGGGGGAGTTATAGGGAGCGGTTATATGGAGCAATAGGAGGAGTTATAGTGAGCAGTTATATGGAGCAATAGGGGGAGTTATAGGGAGCGGTTATATGGAGTGATAGGAGGAGTTATAGGGAGCGGTTAAATGGAGTGATAGGAGGAGTTATAGGGAGCGGTTATATGGAGTGATAGGAGGAGTTATAGGGAGGGGTTATATGGAGTAATTGGGGGAGTTATAGGGAGCGGTTATATGGAGTAATTGGGGGAGTTATAGGGAGCAGTTATATGGAACAATTGGAGTAGTTAGGGAGGAGTTATAGGGAGCAGTTATATGGAGTGATTGGGGAGTTATAGGGAGCGGTTATATGGAACAATTGGAGTAGTTAGGGAGGAGTTATAGGGAGCGGTTATATGGAACAATTGGAGTAGTTAGGGAGGAGTTATAGGGAGCAGTTACTTTATCCGAAGCAATAGGAGAGAATTATTGGAAGCCGTTATATGGCACAATAGGAGTTTTCCACACATTTAAATAGTAATATATCCATTTCTACACCTGTGGGTGTAAATTATGTTTCTGTTCTTGCTCAGCATCAGGCAAATAACAAACACCTTGCATGTATCGCTAGAGCATAACCAGTTTGCTGACCCCGGGGCTTGCAATCCCCTGGCAGGTAAAGGGTTAAAATAAAGGTGCAGTGCTTCATTACTGACTGTGTTCATATGCCACTCTAACATCACACCCTATGCTAAATTACTTATGCTTTACAAAGAAAATCCATTACCATTAATGTGGGTATGTGTAAGTACATCCCTGCATTCCTCCTTTCACAAAGGTTAGAATTTGCATTTGTTAGAAGTCCAGAGCAGAAGCTAGCTCGCCAAGATAATGTAATATGCTGTCTTGCCCCCAGCACTATTAAAAGGATTTAGCATTGTGGATCCCTATTTTGTTCCATACACTGTCTCTTCTCTTTCTCTCTCTGACAGTCTGCGTTGAATTGAAGCTGCTTTTCCCTCACCTCAGCTTCGTGCTGTCAATTGTACATTCGTGTTTGATGCTCCGTCTGGCTGCTTCTGTTTTTCTGGAAATTAATGACAAATTGCATTTCTTTGAGGCTAAAGGAGGAGGAGTGTTTTCTTTATCCTTTCCCATGCTGTCCTTATCAGAGAGTCAATAAAGATAAGGGAAGAGCAGGGGGGGTTGCTTTGCCTGTTCAAAACAAATATATATATATATTTTTTTAAAATATATATATATATATATATATATATATATATCTCAAATCAGCGCACTGGGAATCAATATATATATATATTTGAGGAAAAAAGTGTAACAGTATGCAATACACATGAATATAAAAAAAACATTATATACAATAAAGAAACATTAGAAAATGCGCTGAAACATTAAAAACACATGAGTAATGAGTACCACAAGGTGTTACAATGAGCAAACTTACTGAGTGGTAAAGTAACCGCTCAGTGATAGGCCAGGGTTCAGAGAAGCGGACCTACAGGTACCAAGCTCCGGAGATCACCATCGGTGGAATGAATGGCGCGCTCCATCCAAAACCCTCCTCCCACTGATGACACTGCTACCGAAAGTGGAGTGACCTCCATGCGTTTCGCACATTGGTGCTTCGTCAGTGGGTCATGTCTATTCTATTATACCCCTCATGTCCAATCAGATGGGTATGTACTCAGCTATTCCCAATAATGGAAGAACTGGAATACCAAACAATGAATAATGAATTTTACACCAGGTTTGATGAATGTACATAATAATACTAAAATGCAATAATTGAGAGAGTACAATAAAAAAGTGCATAAATATACCTATATATATACAAATGCATTTAATGATACATGTACCCAATAAATAATACCAATATGGGTTATGAATAATCCCTATAAGCTGAAACATATAGATATACATAAAGTGCGTATAAATCTATATCTACAAGGATCTATGGAACTCTAGAAATGTGAGCGGCCCAATATAAGAGTGCAAAGTGTGACAACTGCTCTGAAGTGCAATATCTAAATCATCTAAATTCACACACACAATGTGCCTATCTATGAAACATAAAATGAATAAAAACCACATTTTAGTGTCTGTTATTTTTCACCAATACTATAGGTGAAATCCACAGTATGGATATGTATAGTATACCTATAAATAATGACGAAGTGGATTAAATAAAAATGTGCAATGTGTGAGAATTACTCTAATTTCAGTGTAATTATATACAACCTCACATAAATTCATATATCTGTGGGACCATAATATCAATAATGAATGGAATAATTAATAGAACTACTGTATCTTCCTAGTTCATAAAATATTAGACAATATTAATATAAAAGTATACACATCCCTACACTATTTAATCCATATTTAATAATATTCAAACCATAAAAAATAAGAAGAAGAATGATAATGGAAAAAATATATAAAAACTAATAATGAAATTTTTTTTTAAATATATATATATATATATATATATATATATATATATATATATATATATATGTGTATATACAATAGATATTATACAGTACCGACCAACTTTATTCTAACTTGGCTAGCTCCGCGAATTTCTGAATATCCCGGTGATGTGCGGTTTTGTATCGTTTTCTCCCGGGGTGTATAGCGTTATTTTCGCGGCTGTGATTTAAGCATTTTATTCCCGCTGGCTGCAATACTGCAATGCCGTGTAAAAACGCATGGGGGCGTTTGTGAGCTGTTGTCTTTGAAGCCGAGAAATTCATGAATTGTAATGCAGTATATACTGTATATATACAGTATATACTGTATAACAACAACTCCTATAACCCCTAACATACACATACAGTACTGTATATGCACATCAATGATACTATAGGCCGTCCCCTGGCGAGATGTGTTTGCAGCAGAGAGAGAACCGCTGCTCTCTCTGCGCAAACATCGGCACATTAAAAATTATTTAAAATACATTTTTATTCATAGTGTAGATGTGCAGGGGGCCTCCAGAGCTGAACCGCGTTGGTTTCAGGTCCGGGGACCCCCTGCTTCCCGAGATACAGGCCCCTTTATGAGGTGCCGGTATCCCTCTGCATTTAAAGGTCCCGATCACGTGACCGCGGCATGTAAACAAAGCAGAGGGATACTGGCACCCCCTAAAGGGGCCTGTATCTTGGGAAGCAGGGGGTCCCCGGATCTAAAACCAAAACGTTTCTGCTCCGGAGACCCTCTGCACATGTACAGTATAAATAAAACACATACATAAATAAACACTCGTTCCTTACCTTAGCGGCTATGTGCTATGGTAACGAAGCAGCATTTCTGTATTTTAATAATATTGTACAGCGAGCAGGGGGTTCCCTGAGCCAGAAATTAATGCTCAGGGGACCCCCTGCTCCTGCACAATATTATTAAAAATACAGAAATGCTGCTTCATTACCATAGCTGATAGCTGCTAAGGCAATGAAGGGGTTAACCCACCGTGCCCGCTTTATTGTGGGTAGCGGGGGAGGGTGAAGGGGGTATTTGGCCCTTGGTGTGAGTTTAGGACTTGCGGGGGGGTTGCGGGTGCACTTAACCCCTTCACGACCGTAGCAGTTAATACCGCTACGGTCATGAAGGGGTTAACCCCTTCCGCTACCCCCCCGCAAGCCCTAAACAACCACAGTTGGGGCTAATACCCCCTTCACCCACCCCCGCTACCCACAATAAAAAAAAATCACACACAGCAGCCGCCCAAAAAATAAATAAATAAATCTAAATAAATAAATAAATAAATGAATATAAATAAATACATTTTTATTCATAGTGTAGATGTGCAGGGGGTCTCCGGAGCTGAACAGCGTTGGTTTCAGGTCCGGGGACCCCCTGCTCCCCGAGATACAGCCCCCTTTATGAGGTGCCGGTATCCCTCTGCATTTAAAGGTCCCGATCACGTGACCGCGGCCTGTAAACCAAACAGAGGGATACCGGCACCCCCTAAAGGGGCCTGTATCTCGGGAAGCAGAGGGTCCCCAGACCTAAAACCAAAACGTTTCTGCTCCGGAGACACTCTGCACATCTACAGTATGAATAAAACACACACATCAATAAAGAATCGTTCTTTACCTTTGCGGCTATGTGCTATGGTAATGAAGCAGCATTTCTGTATTTTTAATAATATTGTACAGTGAGCAGGGGGTTCCCTGAGCCAGAAATTAATGCTCAGGGGACCCCCTGCTCCTGCACAATATTATTAAAAATACAGAAATGCTGCTTCATTATCATAGCTGATAGCCGCTAAGGCAATGAAGGGTTAAGGCAGAATAAACAATAAATACATTAAATACATATTTTTAATGTGTGTGTTAAACCTCCCTGCCTTGACTGTAATCTGTGTAAGACCCCCTCCCCCTATTGTGTGTGTTAAACTTCCCTGGCTTGACTAATCTACGTAAAACCTCCTCCCCCTATTGTGTGTGTTAAACTTCCCTGCCTTGACTAATCTATGTAAAAAACCCTCCCCCTATTGTGTGTGTTAAACTTCCCTGCCTTGACTGTAATCTATGTAAAACCCCCTCCCCCTATTGTGTCTGCTAAACTTCCCTGCTTTGACTAATCTGTGTAAGCCCCCCTCCCCCTATTGTGTCAGTTAAATCTCCCTGCCTGTGTTTCTGTGAGTGCAGTGTACTGTATGTAAATGTGGGGAAGGGGAGGGGGATCCCGTGTAAATAACCACACCCACACCCACTACCCACTACCCACAATAAAAAAATTCACACACAGCAGCAGCACAATAAATAAATAAATCTAAATAAATAAATAAATACATGAATATAAATAAATACATTTAAAATACATTTTTATTCATAGTGTAGATGTGCAGGGGGTCTCCGGAGCTGAACCGCGTTGGTTTCAGGTCCGGGGACCCCCTGCTCCCCGAGATACAGGCCCCTTTATGAGGTGCCGGTATCCCTCTGCATTTAAAGGTCCCGATCACGTGACCGCGGCATGTAAACCAAGCAGAGGGATACTGGCACCTCATACAGGGGGCTGTATCTCGGGAAGCAGGGGGTCCCCAGACCTAAAACCAAAGCGGTTCAGCTCCGGAGACCCCCTGCACATCTACACTATGAATAAAAATGTATTTTAAATGTATTTATTTCTATTCATGTATTTATTTAGATTTATTTATTAATTGTGCTGCTGCTGTGTGTGAATTTTTTTTATTGTGGGTAGCGGGGGCGGGTGAAGGGGGTATTAGCCCCAACGATGGTTGTTTAGGGCTTATGGGGGGTAGCGGGAGGGGTTAACCCCTTCATGACCGTAGCGGTATTAACTGCTACGGCCGTGAAGGGGTTAAGTGCACCCGCAACCCCCCCGCAAGTCCTAAACTCACACCAAGGGCCAAATACCCCCTTCAACCACCCCCGCTACCCACAATAAAGCAGGCACGGTGGGTTAACCCCTTCATTGCCTTAGCGGCTATCAGCTATGGTAATGAAGCAGCATTTCAGTATTTTTAATAATATTGTGCAGGAGCAGGGGGTCCCCTGAGCATTAATTTCTGGCTCAGGGAACCCGTGCTCACTGTACAATATTATTAAAAATACAGAAATGCTGCTTCGTTACCATAGCACATAGCCGCTAAGGTAAGGAACGAGTGTTTATTTATATATGTGTTTTATTCATACTGTAGATGTGCAGAGGGTCTCCAGAGCTGAACCGCTTTGGTTTTAGGTCCGGGGACCCTCTGCTTCCCGAGATACAGGCCCCTTTAGGGGGTGCCGGTATCCCTCTGCTTTGTTTACATGCCGCGGTCACGTGATCGGGACCTTTAAATGCAGAGGGATACCGGCACCTCATAAAGGGGGCTGTATCTCGGGGAGCAGGGGGTCCCCGGACCTGAAACCAACGCGGTTCAGCTACGGTGACCCCCTGCACATCTACACTATGAATAAAAATTTATTTTAAATAATTTTTAATGTGCCGATGTTTGCACAGAGAGCAGCGGATCTCTCTCTGCTGCAAACACATCTCGCCCCTGCCGGCCTATAGTATCATTGATGTGCATATACAGTACTGTATGTGTACAGTACTGTATGTTAGGGGTTATAGGGGTTGTTGTTATACAGTATATATATTTATATATACTGTATATATATATATATATATATATATATATATATATATATATATATATATATATATACTGCATTACAATTCATGAATTTATGCCATCTGGCGGACACGCGAAGCATTGCAGCCTAGTAAATCCTGAACCATTATCAATTAACACATCAACCGCGCGTCAGCCGGGCATGACCCCTGGCTGGGAGCGCGGCATGCTCCGGATGAACAGCGTGGCATTCCAGGAACATGCCAGGTAAAAGGCGGTGATTTGTTAGAATAAAGTTGGTCGGTACTGTATATTGGTTCAATCTAATGAAATCTAATCTTATATATATATATATATATATATATATATATATATACTGTATATTAGATTGAACCAATATATAATATCTATTGTAATGTCTACCTAAACCAGACAATGCAATTAATATATTATGACACAAAACCACTCATGCCAATAACTATAGTTAATACATGTACAATTTGTATATTCAGAAAATGACAGTAGGAATATTATCTCAGAAATGAGGTGAGTTCTACAGTATATGGTCATCAATAACCCCTGGGGCTCTGGATTGGAGAGTAAATATCCAGTATTGCTCTCTCTGACTGAGCAATAATTCTCAGTCACCCAATCTTTCTTAAGCAGAAATAGCTTCTATGCCCATACATATAAGTTTATCAGGATCTCAGTGATGGAACGATTGAAAATGCCCAAAGAGAGGTGACAAAGGTTTCTTTTGAGACACAGTTTTTAGAGATGTTCTTGATATTTAAGAATATTGCTGCAAACGTGTGTAATTTTAGATTCCTTTTAGTTTTGCCAATATATTGGATACGGCATTGGACTAAGTATATCACATGTGTGGTGAGACAGTTTATAAAGCTCGTAACCTTAGGCCTTGGTCTCGCTGCGGCTGGCGGGCCACCAGCTGCTTGCCCCCGTTCTAGATGCCCCCGCTGGGGTGGCTGACTGCGTGCTGTGACGCGTCAGCCAGCCGGAGCTACAAGGAGCTTGTGGTTTTGTATTGTATTGTTTGTCTTTATTTATATAGCGCCATTAATGTACATAGCGCTTCACAGTAGTAATACATGTGGTAATCGAATGTTTTGGCGAGTGTCGTGTCACGTGACATCCCAGCAGCCAATCCGATTCCCCCCTCTGCTCCGATTCCCCCCCCTGTTCCGATTTCCCCCTTCAGCTCCGATCCCCGTTCCGATTCACCCCCGTGTGTATTTGCCTGTTTGTGTGTGATTGCCTGTGTGTGTGAGTGCCTTACTGTGTGTCCTTCCCTCTGTGTCTGGCTTCAGAGTGCGAGGGGCTCCGGGAGTGAGAGAGGGATCGACAGGGGGGGGGTACGACAGTACGAGCCCCCCCCGCTCAAACCACGCCCCCCCACTTAAAAACCACACCCCCCTCCCCAGCTCCCGCTCCCTACAGACCGCAGGTAGCGGTCAATTGCCTGTCAGCGCGCTGCCTGCATGCAGTGCGGGCACGCTGACGGAGGGAGCGGGGCCTCGGCCTTACATTGTTGTCCTGTAATGTGAGATACAGTATCTTTTTTGGTAAGCATATGTTTACACACCTTGGATTTACAGCATTTATAATTACCTATCAAACCTAGCTTTGCTCTTAGATTGGTATGTTCCGGATTGCGGGCTATATATACTGTATGGCTTTCAAGGAAATCTCTCGAAAGCTTGTCTTATTATATAAATTGTTAGTCCAAATAAAAAGGTATCACCTAATACTGAAGTACTCATTTATTCTGCACTATCGCAACTGGACTAACATCGCTATTTCCGTTTAATATATCCTGGTACCGTATATAATATATGCGAGGGGTTGCAATGTCCTGTGTACAAGTGGCCTGTTTATAAGTGGCATGGAGTAATTCTGGACAGGAGGACATCTTCTATCAAAGACTCAAGAAAACACTGCACTTTTCTATCAAGATTCTAAAGCACCACCATTCATCAATTTTTATTTCTCACATCTTCCTCTCTACCCTTATCCTTATGTCTTTCTCAGTGCCCAGTCGTCACCCAGCTCTCAGTACAAAACCAGTACTATTACCACTGCCATAATCATGCAGGGTTGCAGGTGGACTGTCCTGCATTTGGACACTGTTCAGAAAAAATGAGAGGTAATACTGGACATGTATGTGTCTGGTATTACCTCTCTGGACATAGTGACCTAACCGGCTTAGGGGGCCATTAGATTTTTCTGAGCAGGGAGAAAGCAGGGAGGTGGCAGCTACATGTACTGTAAGTGCCGTCCCATCAGGCACGATAGGACAGAGAGCATGTCAAATGTATATGGGGGCGGACATTTTTGCCACTCCCAAATTTTGCCAGCCTGTAACCGGGCATAACGGGCTTAATGGAAAATCCGTCACTGCCTACAGGGGTATAAAGGGAGCTGTAGAAGCTTCCAGGTCCTCGACTCTTGGTGGATACCAGAAGAGAAGAATCCCACCGTGTTAAATGTTTGTCTATAAGTGAGTAACTTTATGTTTTTTAAAAATGCAGTTTTTTAAAAGCCTGTCACGATGACAACAACTTTTGTCAACACATTTATATTTCTGGGTACTTAATTGAACAGAACAAGTTGCAAAATAAATTGTGATTTATTTCCTTAATAGACAAACACACGACATCTGCAGAATACACTTGAAAACAACACTTACTGGAATAAGGGAACAAAATAAATTGTCCTTGGAACGAAAGAAATTGTCCTTTGCTTGCAAGCGCCAGAAATGCAACCTTTTTTTTAAAGTCCTGTGGTTATGCTGTTTTTAAACACTGACAAGATTGCAACAATGGTATTTGGGACCAAGACTACATTTTTAAAGCTTCCAGCGACTGAGCTCCAGATTAGAACCAACGCTAACACCACCCTAACCCCTGTCACTAGTTTTAAACACCTGGGCTTATGGTTTGACTCCCACTTAACATTCAGAATGCACTTTGATACCCTGACAACCAAGACCTATACCAAACTAGGGGTACTTTACAGGAACAAATCCTCCCTAAGTCTCCTGGTCAGAAAGCGTATCGCACAACAGATGCTAATGCCAATTATTGACTATGGAGACATAGTATATGGCCCTCAAACCCACCTTAGCAAACTTGATACCCTCTACAATTCAATTTGTCATTTTGTTCTCCAGTGCTACTACAACACACATCACTGCGAAATGCTCAAAGAACTAGATTGGTCATCACTAGAGTCTAGGCGCAAAGTTCACCTTTCCTGTCTTGCCTTTAAATTCTTTATGGGCAAGCTACCCAGGTTCCTGAACAAGCTTCTCACCCCTACCACATGCAGCACCTATCACCTGAGATCAGACTCCAAAAGACTGTTCATGGTCCCAAGGCTCAACAAAGTATCCAGCCGTTCCTCCTTCTCTTACCGTGCCCCCCAAAACTGGAACAACCTACCGGAGACTTTCACAGCCGCCACCAGTTTAAGTTCTTTCAAATCTAAAGCTGTCTTACATTTTAACCTGGTCTGTAACTGTTTCATACGCTCATAATATATATTTTCTTTAACTGTGCATGCAATGTCTTGTATATAATGTATACCCTGCTCATTTATGTAACTGTATTTGTAACCATGTATTATTTGTCTTAACTCTGTGCCCAGGACATACTTGAAAACGAGAGGTAACTCTCAATGTATTACTTCCTGGTAAAACATTTTATAAATAAATGTGGTGAGTTGGGTCACCTTTTATTATTTTGTAGTTAGGGAGAACTGTCCCTTATCTAAGAAGGCCCACAGTAATAATGTAGAGAGAAGAGTATATTATCCTTTCTGAAGAGGATGTGCATGGTGCTCAGTGCCAGGGATCCCTAGATCAGGGACCCAGAAGAGTGCCACAACTGAAGTTGCCTATAGCTAACTCTACACCTAGCACACCAGTCTACCATAGTGAGGACTAGCAGAGTAATGCATAGGATGACAGGAAGATGGGATCATCGATAGAAAATACATCTTTTCCCAGAGTCCTGGTAGGGGGCTTGGAATACCTCAAGTTCACTAAGGCAATGGATTGCGTATTAGGTATAACCAATTGTATGGAAAGGTGACAAGCCATGTGTGCCTCCCTGGGAAGCTGCCCAGCACCCAGGGAAGAATGGGTGAATAAAGAAACATGGTTGCCTAACAAAGTTGCTGGCGCCCTTATTACCAACTACTTACTGTACATCACCAGCCAGTCAGATGCAGCACCCTGAGAAAGGTAACCAGAGACACATGGATGTTACCCTTCTTTTTGAGAGCCGGGCAAGACAGATGTATAGATGTATACAGTAAGTATCTGTACCGTGTTAGCCGAGCTTAATAATCAAAAACCAATAGATGATACTGTTCTGTGGCTAACTAAATGCTTTTATTTGTGCGAGCATTCGAGATGCACTGATCTCTTCTTCCGGCGGTGTTACAATGAATGAAGCCAAAAAAGGGTTTTTACTTTAAAACAGTGTATCCTGGAATGTGATCTGTGATTGAAGCATACTGCACAGGGGTTAGGGATAAGCTTCAATCACAGATCACATTCCAGGATACACTGTTTTAAAGTAAAAACCCTTTTTTGGCTTCATTCATTGAAACACCGCCGGAAGAAGAGATCAGTGCATCTCGAAAGCTCGCACAAATAAAAGCATTTAGTTAGCCACAGAACGGTATCGTCTATTGGTTTTTGATTTTATATATATATACACACATATATATATATATACATAACACACACACACACAATAATTTATATAAGTTATGGTAGGTGAAAAGGTGACAAAAAACCTCCACCGTATAGCATATACAGTAGCAAATAAAGAGATCTTTTTATTTGCTATATTTTATATATATATATATATATATATATATATATATATATATATATATATATATATTTAACCCCACGGGACAGGTAGGAATACATGGATATCGCACAGGGTCCATGGTTCCAAAAGCCGACCATGATTGGGAGTAGTTAGAGGAGGTTTATTAGGGGTTGGGAGGGGGATTATAAGAGCAGTTAGTGGAAGAATTGTAGAGAGCAATTATAGGTGTAGTTAGAGGAGAAATTATAAGGAAAGGTTATAGGATCTGTTAGGGGAGGAGGTATAGGGAGGGATTATAGGAGCACTTATAGGAGCAGTTAGGGGAGGGTTATAGGAGCAGTTAGAGGAGGAGGTATAGGAAGTGGTTATAGGGACAGTTGGGGAGACGTCATAAGGAGCGGATATAGGAGCAGTCAGGGGAGGTTTTTTAGGGGGAGGTTATAGGAGTTTCTCTGTGCATTATTATACCAGGATGATCATTGCTTCAGTCACTGCTACAGATTATTTTTCTCTTTGCAGCAATTAAATGTGCCTATCCCACTGTCAAACACTTACTGTATCTTTGAAATAAAAGATCTCAATGTGGGAGAGGAATTGAAGTCAATGACAAAACAGTCTGAAATGTGCATTTGCACTTCTGTTTTCCCATCTACCTCCAACCCTAACCATATCATTACATCTGTAGGAACAATTAGTTGTGTCTTAAGAGCTGAATTTAATACAAACTATTGCAAACAGCTGTCAACTATTGAAATGACAAGTTCCTCCTGTAGTAGTCTGTTTAACACATACCTGCAGTAATATGTGTGTTGGGAAGCGTGAGAGCCTTGGGAGAACCGAGAACATGTTTAATGCATGAATATTAGTCATTTTTTCTTCAATGAAAACAGAAAGGAACACTAGGTGCTCTCTTAGTGGTGAAGTTCACAGAAAAACAAGGTGAATATATTAATAATGAATCAATAAAGTGCTTTTTGAATCAAATACACAAGAGTGTGTATAATGTGTACATATATAACATTTCTGATACGCTGCCCAGCCACAGAGAATCGTCCTTCGATCTTTGTAGAAATGGAAATTGTGATGTTCGGAGCGCAGTGTCGTATGTGGAAATAAGCGAAAGGAAAACACATACAGGTATAGTGCAGGATTGTCCAAAATCCAATTCAGGGTTGAGTAAAAGATGGTTCTTGAAAGTGGACAATGCCACAACTCACATGGTCCTGAAGGGACAGATGACCCTAAAAGGTATCTTTGCGGGTGTCTCCCCGTCAGCCTCAATCCAGCCCTCACGGATCGTGGCGTAACACAGCCCTGGAAATGGTAGATATTGCACACAGAGATATAGTGTAAACATGTCTATATAGTAAAAAGGATAAAGAGCAAAAGTACACTTACATATCAAATAGTGTGTAGCAGCTCAAATACAGAGTAAATGGTTGACATAGATGGCGCAGCGTCTTCCCGGTATCAGCAGCTGTTGAGAATCCCCACTTCCTGAGGAAGCGTTTTTTTGCGAAACGCGTTGAAACAGTTTCAGAATCTATGGCAGCAGACATAGGACAACTTCTCGTGTGATCTCTGTCAGCTGGCGCGCAACCTGCAAGTTGGGCCCGGAAGTGGGGATTCCCAACAGCTGCGGGTACCGGGAAGCTGCTACACACTATGTCACATGTAAGTGTGAATTTCCTTTGACCCTTTTTACTATATAAACATTTTTACACAATATCTCTCTGTGCAATGTCTCCATTGGGAAGGCTGTATTACAGCACGATCTGTGAGGGCTGTCGGATTTCCCAGCATTATGGGATCTTGGTAAAACCATCTTTTACTCAAGACTGAATTGGATTTTGGACAATCCTGCACTATATGTGATTTTCTTTCTTTTATTTCCACATATGATGCTGCGCTCCCAAACATCAACATTTTATTTGTTTTCTTACATAACGTTGACAGTGTATGCAGCACTGCACAAGGAGTCCCTGCCCTGAAGAGCTTACGATCGAATGGTGATCCCTGAGGAACTGGAGGAAACAGATCATAACTCTATGGGTGGGGAACGCCAATAAAAAATAACAGATGTATATAATAAACCAAAAGAAAATGAGACAAAAGCGTGAGTTGATATATAGATACAGTATAAAGAATGGCTGAAATGTATGGCACTCCCAACCCCCTCCTCTCCGCCCCCCATCCCCCTCCTCTATCAGCACCATTCCCAACCACTACCAGAGATGAAGGGGAGCAAAGGGTGCACTGCAACTAGAAAGGTCCTTAGAAAAAATATTGGGTAAACTCCAAAATAAAATAGAGGGTATTTAATGAATGAACTCACAGATGGGTGTACATGACAGCCGCACCATACTATGTATATGTCATGTACATGTTATGTACATAATATGTACATATTATGTATCCAACCACTACCAGCACTATTGCCTGCACAGAGAGAGAATATAGCCGGAGTCAGAGGTAAAATTACCCGTACTGCTTCTGTGCCAGGCCCTGTTAGGAGACGCAGAAGCAGTACACAAACCGGCTCTGGGCTCTGGGCCAGAAGCCAACGAGAGACAATGTTGCGGAAAGCAATGAAAGCTCCTTACAACGAGAGACATGCTGACTGAACGAGGGGTCAGAGACCTCGGGAACAATAAATATACCCTGCCCATACATTAGAGTGCGTACAGCTCTATTGTACCATTGAAGTTGAATCAATACAGTAGACTACACATAATTTTGTCTTTTTTTTTAATGCATCTCCCCACACTTTTGTCTTCATAGGAGAACGAAAAAAGGTAATCCCCAAATAAAGTGACTTTGCTCATGGTCACAGGGAGAGCAGTCACTTTGATTCAAACCGGATCACCCACTTCAAAGGCAAGCAGTGAAGTCAAATTTCTTTTCTGTTGATATTAAGGCGCCATTGTCACATCCCATACAGTCGTTAAACTGCAGAGGAGGATTCTTGGAACCCCATTTGCTTTGACAACGTTACTGCTACAGGTATATATATATATATTTTTGACACCAGTTTTGCTGCCTAGAAACTTTAATCTAAATGTAAATAGTAGCTTTATAATGCTTTGCAAGCATCTCTAGCAGTGAAGACGTTAAAACAACCCACCAATTTTCCCACACAATAATACAGCCAATTAAAATGAATAAATGATGAGCGCATGAAACCTGCAATAACATCGCAGAGCGAATCAATTTCCTGTCCAGATGACAGGTAGTCAAAATTAATAAAATACTCCGCGGAAAAGCTAAACCTGCTTTGTTTCTGCTTTTGTAAGCAGTTTAAATTAATGAATCTTAATTCACAAGGTGTAAATCCTTTAGAGACATTCCAGGCAGAGACACTGCGATGACAACCAATGGCATTTTGGTCAATTATATTAATGTTTAAGGTGCTATTCCATAAGATGCTTTCTGCCACTAGATCAGGGGAGCACAAACTTTTAGTGATGCGCCCCCTGTCTCTCTCCCCCCGGCTCTCGCCCCCCCCCCCCCCGCCTACCTTTATCCGCGTCAGATGACGCTGCGGGGTGATGTGAAGTGACGTCACGCATCAAATGATGCTGCGGGTCACGTGACGTCACATGGCGCCGCAGCGTCATTTGATGCGTGTGACGTCACTTCACATGGCGCCGTGGCGTCATTTGATGCCGCGTTGCCATGGCGACGCAACACAGCCGGCTGAATCCCGGTAAGTAAACAGTTGCAGGGGCCTCGCGCGATCCCCCGGCATTTAATACTGCCCGCGCTCTCCCCCCAGCAAAATCTCCCGCCCCCCTGGGGATCGCGACCCTCACTTTGCGCACCGCTGCACTAGATAACACCCTACATCCCATCTACTTGAATGCGCCATAAGGTGTCTTCTGACGCATGAAGGTGTGTTATAGAATAATAAAATAAATAATAGAATAAAATGGGCCTTCATGTCTTAAAGGTGCAATCTCAGTAAGTTTACAAAACATTTTGAAAACAACGTAATAATGTCATTTTCTTGCGTAAAAAAGAAATATTTCTACGTACATTTTTGGCTATTTTTGTTTTTGTGAATGGGGGGACGGAGGCGCCCATCCAGTCCCTGTTATAGCCAATAAAGATAAGGAGGGTGGGCTTTGCCTGTGCCAACTGTTGTTCAACACATACCGTAGTAATATCAGACAAAAAGGAGCAGCCAGAGGTAATCAAACCCCTCCCGAGTCTCAGCTCGCCACGTCTACAAAGTGATTTTAAAATACTTACACTGTAGGTGTCAGGCTTGGGTGAAAATGCATCGATCGCCCAGATGTGACCCCTTAAACATAACATTGTCATTAGATCAGTTGGTGATGCTGCTGACCCCTTAAGCATTGCACTACCATTAGTACACTTTGGTCCCGGGAGGAAGTGTAAATATGTTTTGGAGTATGGTGTATACAGTACGTTGTATCTGCAGGTTACTTACCTGTGTTACGCAGTTTTAGGAACGCGTGTCCAGTCAAGCAGAAAATCCCTGCAGTGGCAGCTGTAAGGAGAGAGGAGTAAAAAGGATTGGTTAGCCCGGGAATGAACCAGGTGCTGTGGAAGAGATGACAGAGACAGCAAAGGATAGATATAACCCGACATAGTACTACAGTATATACTATATATGTTTGAATATATATATAACCATAACTTAACTAAGTGTGGTGAAACCTATCCCTGCTTCATTTGGCAAAGCCAGAATAACCAACCTCACACTGATGAGACCCATTAAGGTCGAAACGGCTGTCTGTGGGTGGGTTTACTGGCTATGCATCTTTACCCTGGCTGTGCTCAAAAGCTGTGAAATGCAGCACGCATAAGCTTATAGGGGACCATGTTCTATGGTTTTGAAGCAAAAGGTGGCACTATGTGCTCAGTTGCATGTCATTTCCCAGAATCCCTTGCTGCAGTGAAAGCACTGTACGCTAGGTGATATTGGTGAAAGGCAGGGTTGCAGACCTAAGACATGCCAATGAGCATACAGTAAATATTTCCATTTGCTATGTATATATAAAAGATTAAAGTGGGCACCGGCACTCACAGGTCTTAAATGAAGGGGAGTACAGTTGGACAAAATGAAAGATCAACATTTCAGTTCTGAAAGCAGCTGGCCTGGTAGCTATGGAAACCAGGTGTGGCCACTCAGTGGCGAGGAGCTTTCTCCTCATCACCTTTCTTTGTTTGACCTTGGTTTCCTTAACCATCATTACCCCTAACGGAGCGTGATGAATTCGGGGTAAAGTTCTCAGGCTGATACTACGTTGCTAAAGTGCTTGCTTGCAACCCCAGTGGAATTGCCGCTTTAAAGTCTAAGCGGAGGGGAAGTTGACTTATCATATCATATGATGAACATTTTTGTTAGGCTTCGTGAGATGTATTACATTAATAATAGGATCACAGCAAAATGGGTCTCGGTCAAATATACAGTACAGGTGGATAAAATGTATTACTAATAACAGAGGGAAATTACAGGGAAAGGAAAAAGACTACGCATTTGCTTGTATTAAAGTGCATTAAAATCTACTGTACTTAGGCATCCTAATTATATTATATTAAGCCTGGCGAGGCACAGGCAAAGCTAATAAGTGCTTTCCGGGCAATTGTACGAAGCGTTTAGAAACACAATATCCTTCAAGGAAAAAAGTCAAAGGAATTTAGACCGGTCTTAAACATGTTTTTGTTTGTCATTTTAATGAATTGTTCTGATATTTCCTCTAACTGTTTAACGCCTTCGCTGCCAAAGGCGCAAGCAACGCATTATTGCCATGACAGATGTAGCCAAAGTTATTGCAACCCGCTGGGCACTCCCACGGTTGAAATATCCCGATAACTGCACCCCCCTCTCACGCGCTGCTGGTTCAATACAATGGCCGCTTGTCCCGCTTTGTGTTTACCACACAGCGAGATACCGGTTGCAATAATGTTGGCTACATCTGTATATGGAGCAAAGGAGAAGTTAGGGAGTAAGTTGTAATGAGCGGTTATATTGAGCAATAGGAGGAGTTATAGGGAGCAGTTATATTGAGCAATAGGAGGAGTTATAGGGAGCGGTTATATGGGGTAATAGGAGTTATAGGGAGCAGTTATATGGGGTAATAGGAGGAGTTATAGGGAGCGGTTATATGGGGTAATAGGCGTTATAGGGAGGGGTTATATGGGGTAATAGGAGTTATAGGGAGCAGTTATATTGAGCAATAGGAGGAGTTATAGGGAGCAGTTATATGGGGTAATAGGAGTTATAGGGAGCAGTTATATGGGGTAATAGGCGTTATAGGGAGGGGTTATATGGGGTAATAGGAGTTATAGGGAGCAGTTATATGGAGCAATAGGAGGCGTTATAGGGAGCGGTTATATGGAGCAATAGGAGGAGTTATAGGGAGCGGTTATATTGAGCGATAGGAGGAGTTATAGGGAGCGGTTATATTGAGCGATAGGAGGAGTTATAGGGAGCGGTTATATTGAGCGATAGGAGGAGTTATAGGGAGCGGTTATATGGAGCAATAGGAGGAGTTATAGGGAGCAGTTATATGGGGTAATAGGAGTTATAGGGAGCAGTTATATGGGGTAATAGGCGTTATAGGGAGGGGTTATATGGGGTAATAGGAGTTATAGGGAGCAGTTATATGGAGCAATAGGAGGCGTTATAGGGAGCGGTTATATGGAGCGATAGGAGGAGTTATAGGGAGCAGTTATATGGGGTAATAGGAGTTATAGGGAGCGGTTATATGGGGTAATAGGAGGAGTTATAGAGAGCAGTTATATGGAGCAATAGGACGAGTTAGAGGGAGGGGTTATATGGAGTGATAGGAGGAGTTATAGGGAGTAACATGTAGCACTTATTATAAAGCAGTGTATTATGTACTGTTCTGCACAACAAAGAGCTTACAGTCTAAAATCAAAGATAAAGCCGCCTGCGCATCCTGCCGTGATTATCTCTTCTATTCCTAACAAATTGAAGTGATTGTGTCAGATCTGGAACCCCTCCGTCCACAAGTCTTATCTCAGAACTAACAGCTCACAAATTGTTTTTCCTCGCTTTTCCTGGAACCAGGGTCACGAATGATGTATGAATGATTCCAGTAAGCTCAACTCATGTCCTCCCTCTTCTAAAGCATGACAAGTCCTTAATGTGTTTCTTAATTTTATTGCAGGAGTAGAAAACACAGGAACTTGTGGGTGTAGTGTAGGCAGAGAGTGCTTCTCTATGTGGGATGCTTCTATGAGGTTAGACTATGGTAAGAGAGAAAGGCCTTACCAGGGGTGGATGCAGACAGGTCTGTACTCACTGTAATCTAGGGTGGAAAAGGAAGTGAGGGGCAGGGGTCACACTAAAGGTTGAGTGGGACTGCACTAATTGTCAGCAAAAGACAGGGGAGAACATGGGAAAGTCCATTAACTGGGAGGACTGGAGAAGCTGCAGTAGCAGTTCACTGATTACGTGCTCAGAGGCAAGAAATGCAACATTGTTGCATGTTGCACAGGCACAGTGTGTGTATGTGGAACCAATGCCTGCAGCTGAACTTAAGGAGCTGACAAGCAGAAGGGGGGTCGGGCAGGAATGTGATTCTTGTTCCATGACATCGCTGAATAAGAAGAATGGAGGCAATTTTCACCTCTAGGAAGGTAAAAAAAATATATATTTTCTCTATACCTCCTTTTGGTGCCAAAATTATGTCACACACGTCTCCGTCTCAGACAGGGCGATTCGTCTTTCCTGGGTTTTTTTTATTTTTATCATTGACAATCCGATGTGCGAATTCCGCAAACTGCTGGTGGATTTTTAGAATCCAATCCACAGATTCAGCAATTCGAATCTGCGTACTGCATTCTTAAAATCCACCAGCGGATCGTGGAATCCGCGGATTGGTAAAATGAACCAGCGGTCATTGAATCCGCGGATTGGTAAAATCAACCAGCGGATCATTGAATCCGCGGATTGGTAAAATCCACCAGCGGATCGTGGAATCTGCGGATTGAATTGGTAAAATCCACCAGCGGATCGTGGAATCCGCGGATTGAATTGGTAAAATGAACCAGCGGATCATTGAATCCGCGGATTGGATTGGTAAAATCCATCAGCGGATGGTATCCAATCCCGATTTTTGATGAATCCGTGCGGCACACATCTGTCGACAGATTTTACACCGCGGAACCGACTTTGAATGGAAAGCTGGGGGAATTCCGCAAAACGGATTTTGACAGTTTCGCCCATGTATAGTGATACACATTCTCCACAACGCACATCAAAAGTAGCCGTCATCAATTGTAAACATAATACTACTATAGTAAAAGTACTATTGTGTCTATAATAATTAAAATTAATTTGAATCCGCCTTGGATCGGTTGGTTCGTTTGGCCGTGGGATTTCTGCGGATCAGTCCCAAAATATGAAATCCCAAATAGTGTCTTAAGTCTGTCCCTGGCATGTTTTTGTTGTTGTTAGTTTTTTTTTTTTTATAAATAAGATTGAACCAAAGGGTCTCCGGAGCTGAACTCTATTCATTTAATCTCCGGGACACCCTGCTTCCTGAGATACACACGTCCGTAGGTGCTGTCGGTATCTCTCTGCTGCTCTTATTGCCCGGGATGACGTCATGGCTTCCTATTGGCCCGTGTGACCGGGACATTTAAACCTGAGCAGGAGATACCAGCAGCAGCACGGATTCCTAACAATCCACTAAGAGACTCCTGATGAAGCCGATTCCTCTGGCGAAATGCGTAGAGTGGGAGTTCCTGAGTAACTTGGAGCCGAGGGGAGAGAATCCGCCAGCTGCCCAGATACTGCCAGACCCTATCCGGAGGTGACGTCAGACGCTGCATTCACTGGGACGTGCCAGAGCTGCGACATCTGATCGCCACACACTGTGAACTGCGGTCAGACCCAGCACTAACAGACGTCGGCGGGAGCAGGATGGGTAGCCAGTGCGGCATACGATTTCTCCCATACACTATATAAGTGTGAACAGCCCATTTTAATTGCATTATTGTAAGTGCACACTTTATATTTTAAACATAAAGCATTTTTGTACCTAGCTGATCTGTGCTATGGAGTTTCTCTCTCTCTTTTTCATGGGGGTCTTATCCTGTTGAACACTGTGAACCTTGCTGAGTTCTACCACACCTGTCTTTGGAGCGATAGCCACTGACTACCTGCTACCTCATACCACACCTGTCGGGGAGAGTTGTTACTCCCCCTACACACAGCTTGATTATATCTCACGTTTTGTAAGTAGGCCTTCTAAAAGAGCCACGACTTCATCATCACATTTACTGAGTATAAGAACCTCTACACTTAGAGAATCTTTGTGTTTTTTGATTCACCATTAGTATACATTATAATCCCTAGATGCTTTAGAGGCAGTACCCATATTTAACTTTAACCATATCTTAATACCACTCTATAATCATGTAGTCATCTTGAAGTCTCTCGATCTTGACTTCCAACATATACTTCATCAATCATGCGGGGAATGTGCTGGTTGGTGATTATGTCATATGTATGATAATGCTTTCGATACTATTACCCCTGTGAGTGCACTTTTATCCTTCCTCTTCCTATATATTATAGTGTTATACTTTTTGACACTATGGAGCGCGCACTTTCTCGGTTTTTAAAATTCCTTTGGCTGTGATTCATCCCACAGAGAGCTGCCTGAGGTTTTTATTCACTGGGACGTTTAGAGTTAAAAAGGAGGACATTTTGTCTCACCATATTGTTTGGACTGGTATTTTTCTATTTTATTTTTGTATTGTTTATCATTTTTCTCTTTTCACATCACCAAGAGCGCTATTTATTCTCCTTTTTATATATATATACTTGTTTATGTATACACAATTACAGTTTTTTACACAGTTTTATTTTGTTAATTGTACAATATATTATACACACACACACACACACACTTTACATATACGCACTCATTGTAATATATAAGCTGTATTTTTGTTGCTACTATTTTTACAAATATATATATATATAGGTAAATATTCATACAGCCAGCATTATTGCACTCATTAATTGCACTCATCACGGGGCAGCGCACCAGTTATAGCGTGCTGCTTGATAAAGTGCGTTAGCGTATCACGTAAATGTTTTTGCATAATACATTAGTGAACAGATTAAACTTCCTAAACAGATGTACTCACCAAGTGATGCTGGGAGTAAACTCTACTTCGCATGCGTTATAACGTCAATGGCAACCACCATTGTGTACACAGTCTGTACCGCATGTGACATCAGTTGTCCATACAACTACTGTAAGCGCATGCACACTTAGGAAACACATTGGCGGAACAATTCTTTTTGAGGAGTTGTTATAATTGATCTAGGCACCTATTTCTTCGCTGAATTACTAGATACATATTGTATGCACTTTGGGTTATATTATATAGCCCATATTAATTTTCATATTTTCTTGTGAGATGTTGCTGCCCGAGTTTGTTTGGATAAGTTTGTGGAGACATTAGAGAAGTCTTTCTGGTGGAGCTGCAGATCTCAATTTTTTTTTAAATATCCTAACTGTGAAACTTATTACATTTGTGTGAAGTCACTTGCACTGTTTTTTTTATTTGTCTAGCACCACAAAAGTCGTTTTTCCACCTGAGCCAATTTTCTCATTTCCCAAGAAAATCAGCTGACTTTTTAGGCAGCTCACATACTGTACTTATTTTTGGTCAATGGACATTGACTAGTCATTCTACTTGCACTTAGTATGTTTTTTAAGCACCGATTAT
This sequence comes from Ascaphus truei, assembly GCF_040206685.1. Lineage (NCBI taxonomy): Eukaryota > Metazoa > Chordata > Amphibia > Anura > Ascaphidae > Ascaphus > Ascaphus truei. Next base: position 12,680,533 of record NC_134489.1, read on the forward strand.
TTTTATATGTTATAACTAGCGCTTTACAGTAATTTTCACTGCAATGTTGTATTCCTTGCCATTGCGAAATTAATTTTAATGACATACACTATAGTAATTGGACAATCTATTTTATAGGGAGAGGTTAGCTAAATTAGATTTATTTACATTAGAAAAGAGGCGTATAAGAGGGGATATGATAACTATATACAAATATATTCGGGATAGTACAAGGAGCTTTCAAAAGAACTATTCATCCCAAGGGCAGTACAAAGGACTCGGGGCATCCCTTAAGGTCGGAGGAAAGGAGATTTCACCAGCAACAAAGGAAAGGGTTCTTTACAGTAAGGGCAGTTAAAATGTGGAATTCATTACCCATGGAGACTGTGATGGCAGATACAATAGATTTGTTCAAAAAAAGGTTGGACATCTTTTTAGAAAGGAAATGTATACAGGGATATACCAAATAAGTATACATGGGAAGGATGTTGATCCAGGAAGTAATCTGATTGCCAATTCTTGGAGTCAGGAAGGAATTAATTTTTCCCCTTAATGGGTTTTTTTGTTTCCTTCCTCTGGATCAATAAGTAAGTATAGATATAGGATAAAGTATCTGTTGTCTAAATTTAACATAGGTTGAACTTGATGGACGTACATCTTTTTTCAACCTCATCTACTATGTAACTATGTAACTATGTAACTATGTAATTACAATAGTCATGCAATCAGTCTCAATTTAAAATATTGTATAACTATTAGAACAAAAAATAGCAGCGTGTTAATGGCATGTAGTTGGAGGCAATCACAGATGGAGGGCAATTTTTATTCTTTTCACACCAATAAAGAGCCTGAGGCATGGCTAGTGTAGTAGAATTAAAGACTTTTATTCATATCTTCCAACTATCAGATTAAGATTTAGCGGTCATTAAGTAAAACAAGTGCATCAAACACCTATTTGTAAATCTCTTACACAATGGGGGTTTCTTAAGTCTACATCCACGTTAGTGACACAACCAATTTTGTTTTATAAAAGAGTGATCTGCGCTCATAAATGGTTAACGGTGATTGGTGATATTGTGACCCTTAAGGGATTTAAGACAACCTGATTAGGATGAGGTTTGTGCCGCTGTTCTGATGGGATGGCTCAGCACTCCAAACTAGTACAAAACAAAAGAAAAAACAGCGCAAAAAAACCTCATAGTGTAGTATATTAAAAGATAATTTTATATAACAAAGGTGAGTATTGCACGTACATCAGGATTAAAATAACACAGCATGACCTGTTAGGGACATGTTACCACTCGGCGGGACAGCAGCACAGGAACACTGGGTATGGGCTTTAATAACCTTCCTCTGGTAGCAGGAACCCAGGATCGAAGAGAACAGCTCGCAGTCGAAATTCCTTCCTTGATAATGGGGATATCACTGCCGTTGGTTCAGAGGAGGTAATTCTCCTGTCCGGTTCCGGGTTAGTCCGCGTGTGCGTATGACGTCATCAAGTGGCGTCTCTCTACCGTCCACGTCGCGCCGCGCTGGATATTTCACCAGATAAGCGAATGTCCCAAAAAACAGCTGTTTAAGCGGGAAACACCTCAATGGGTAATAGAAAGTCAGGAACGCGCCCTCTCCTACGCGTTTCGTATCGAAATACTTCTTCAGGGAATAATGGAGGAAGTTCCGGGGGCGCTTCATATACCCTCAGTTCTCCCGTGATTGGCCGCACTGGATTAACTCAACTCCCCCCACCTGGAGAGATATATATCCATCCAGGGGTGGGTCAGGTTCAAGACAGGCAGCCCCTCACCTGGAGACATGAGGGGTTAACAATAAAACATTTAACATTACTAAGTCACAATTTTATTTAAACATCACAAAGCAATAGCGTTTCCTCTAAAAATAAAGAGACAAAAATTAGTAACATTCTGATACATAATACACAAAATACTGCTACCTAATGTTAAATATTTAAATGATAAGGTCTAAGTCTAAAAATCAACACATAGACAATTCAATATATAGAGAGAAGAGAAAAATTATTTAAAAAAAAAATTTAATACAAAGATAAAATTCTAGTATTCACTGGTGAAAAAAATGATGATAATAAAGTGCTTGGGTGGAGATCAAAATAAAGACCAAACGTCAATCACCTCATTTAAACCCAGGGGGGACAGAGTCTGTAATTTGTAAATCCATAAGCTTTCTTGCTTGGATAACTTTTTATCTCTGTCCCCACCACGTCTCCCTGATGGTACAATTTGGATACCTAGGTATGTTAAGAGTGAGGGGTCACAATTGTGTTTGGACTTAAAGTGTCTAGAAACGCTATGTTGTTCAAACCCTATCTTAATGTTTCTAGCGTGTTCTAAAATTCTAACTCTCAAGAATCTTTTAGTCCATCCAACATACTGATACCCACAGGGACATTGTAAAAGATAGACCACATATGTTGATTTACAGGATATGCAATCATTGACAATAAAATTTTCTTTAGTAGTGTTTGATTTAAATTTTTTGCGATCTGTACTTAACATTTTGCAAGCTTTGCACTTCCCACAGCAGTAATTACCGCTGGGTTTACAAGGCATCCAAGGAATCTCTGAAGATGTAATTATTGGGGACCCAATATCACTTGGTGCTGGGTTTAAATGAGGTGATTGACGTTTGGTCTTTATTTTGATCTCCACCCAAGCACTTTATTATCATCATTTTTTTCACCAGTGAATACTAGAATTTTATCTTTGTATTAAATTTTTTTTTTAAATAATTTTTCTCTTCTCTCTATATATTGAATTGTCTATGTGTTGATTTTTAGACTTAGACTTTATCATTTAAATATTTAACATTAGGTAGCAGTATTTTGTGTATTTATTATGTATCAGAATGTTACTAATTTTTGTCTCTTTATTTTTAGAGGAAACGCTATCGCTTTGTGATGTTTAAATAAAATTGTGACTTAGTAATGTTAAATGTTTTATTGTTAACCCCTCATGTCTCCAGGTGAGGGGCCGCCTGTCTTGAACCTGACCCACCCCCTGGATGGATATATATCTCTCCAGGTGGGGAGAGTTGAGTTAATCCAGTGCGGCCAATCACGAGAGAACTGAGGGTACAGTATATGAAGCGCCCCCGGAACTTCCTCCATTATTCCCTGAAGAAGTATTTCGATACGAAACGCGTAGGAGAGGGCGCGTTCCTGACTTTCTATTACCCATTGAGGTGTTTTACCGCTTGAACAGCTGTTTTTTGGGACATTCGCTTATCTGGTGAAATATCCAGCGCAGCGCGACGTGGACGGTAGAGGGACGCCACTTGATGACGTCATACGCACACGCGGACTAACCCGGAACCGGACAGGAGAATTACCTCCTCTGAACCAACGGCAGTGATATCCCGATTATCAAGGAAGGAATTTCGACTGCGAGCTGGTCTCTTCGATCCTGGGTTCCTGCTACCAGAGGAAGGTTATTAAAGCCCATACCCGGTGTTCCTGTGCTGCTGTCCCGCCGAGTGGTAACATGTCCCTAACATGTCATGCTGTGTTATTTTAATCCTGATGTACGTGCAATACTCACCTTTGTTATATAAAATGATCTTTTAATATACTACACTATGAGGTTTTTTTGCGCTGTTTCAATTTTGTTTTATGCCTTACATTACCTTATTACCTTACTAAGATTATGCATATCTTAAACCAAGATCCTGTACATTAATATACTAATATATTATATGTTTAATTTAATTAGGGAAATAATAACCTGTAATAGCAGACTATAAGATAATTAAGCAAGCCTGTCTAAACCTGTCCAATCAGGGACAATCTTCCTACACACTTGAATGGCTAAGTAACAGAAACTAGGGCTTTGCTCACCCAGCCAATAATTTTCCATGACAGGAGAGGCTTCAGTCTTTGTCCCTTTCTTCAATCCACCTCAACCTTAAATAAATCTCTGACACCAATCATGTAGGGAATTAACCACAGCTTTATTGAGTTTACAACTTAACCAAATAATGCCTGATCAGATTGCCCAACCACCAGGGTTCCAGACCCTTGAAAACACATCTTCTACCACTTAAATCCACTAGCCGTACGGCCTAGTACAACCCAATCTGTAACCCACCAAGGCCACTAGAAGGATAGCAACAGGCCCACTGCCCTATCTAGGGCCTGCCACATTCCCTGCCATGCTTTATACAGCCACAGGCTACTTAAACCCACTTTAATAATGTAGCCAGGTCTCCCCAGCCTGTCAGCACCCCCCTCACCTTGCTGACAATCGCGGGTGCAGCCGAGTGAAATGGCGGCACCGGCCGGCGGTCGCAGGGGTGAGGGCGGTCAGGCCCCGGCTCGGGGGTTGCCGGGGACGCGTGCGGACGGTTGCCAAGGCCGCACGCGCGTTACAGGGCTACCGGCGCTCCCGGAGCCTGGCGGTGAGGGCGCCGCCATGTTGCGCCGGTTCGCGCCTGCGCAGTAAGCCCCCGGAGGTCCGACAGAGTCGCGCATGCGCAGAAGGATCTTCAGAGGTAGGGAGAAGTCGCGCGAGTGTAGGGAAAGGCCAGGAAAGGTTGCGGCAGTCCCAGATAGATCGCTTAAGCGCAGAAGAGTTCAACAAAAGCCCGTGAAGCCCTAGCCTACCAGGGAAGGCTCTGAGCAGGGACTACGAGTCCCATGAGCCTCTGTAAGCCCCACGTGACCCCAGGGAGCCAATAGGTCTGGAAGATGACTTGGCAGAAGAAGGAAATACATTGTTTGGGCTTGCAGCCACGCTGGCAGTTGGAGCAGCGGAGCAGAAGGGGAAGGAAGGGTGCAGGGAACGAGTGAAGCTCCTGCATCGCGTAAGGTCCCCCCCTCTCCCAGGTAGGCCCCAACTCCCCACCAGGTTAGTGGGTAATTGATAGGGGACGGCCCCAGTTAGGGACTCTGCCCTTAGTGTGAGTGCTGTCTTGTCAGAGTCACAGCTATCAGTGCTGTGAGGTCTGACAGGCAGGCACAGTGTTTGTGCAGCACGGTTGCTGCACGTACCAAGTAAGTGGCAGTGCGTTACTGCAGGTACTAGTTGGTTAGAGTCAGGACGGGAAGAGCTAGGGGGGCGAGATAGGCCAGTTAACCCCAGTTTGTGGTGCTACAGAGACAGGCCCTAGGTTAGGGACCGTGTCATGTAGTGCCAGTGTTAGATAGGGATCAGCGGATGCTGCAGTTCCAGTAAAGATGTCTGGGTGCAAGTCGATACCCAGAGATCAGAGACTATCTCCAGGGTGGGATCACCCCTGGCGGACCCCAAGCAAGGATTCATCGGACCGGATCAGACGGGATCCAGAACGACTGATCCTTTGTGAAGTCCTTGCAGGTCCGAGTGCAGGAGTACTCGGCAGGTACTCTATAAGTGCACCAATAAAGATCATAACATTCTGTTAACACATAGTGGCAGCGCTGACCACGGGACAAAGGGGTTGGGCTGTGGGCACTGTGGGGATGTTATACTGTGGTGATGTTATGAGTATGATGTATTAGTTATCGTTTATTCATTCAGTAAACCTGTTATCCATAATACTGGTGTATGTGGTTTCTGGGTGGGTTCCTATGTTAGGGTCATTCTACATTTCCATAGAATCCTACATAGGTGGAGGCGCTGAAACCGAGACCGTTCCAGAGGATTCACCCCAGGCTCTCACTAGCGGAGGCTCAGGCCTCCTGTGAGCCTGCAGGTATATGCACCACACCTGGTAACACTATATGTTCCTTGCACCCACAATATATTTGCGATTGGGGGGGGGGGGGAATACCCGTTACAATAAAAAACATTGGATCAGCGATGAGAAGTTCTGGTGGAGCACAGGTGACAATTTGATCGCTGTCAAATGGCAGCGGCCAAATTTCCTAGACCATTGAAACATTGCTCTATTGTGCAGATAGACGTGTTTGTCTGCTAACTTTTCCTGCCCCTGTGTGTGCTGATGTCTTCTGTATTGCTGCTTTTTTTGATACATTAAAGAAGATACTTGGTGAGACTAAAAGGAAAAAGTACGTCTAGAATTTTCTTTGATTTACCTTTTTATAGATGCAGGATCATAGCACCTCCACGTGAAGTATAGTGACAGGGTGAGAGCTAGTTCATTCATTTTTTTTTTAACTTAAACCCGCTAGCTATCCTTCCTAGCAGAACCCCCTTTTTGACCACCAAGGCCAATTGGAAGGACAGAGACAGGTCCACCGTCCTACCCAGGGCCTTCTGCCACCGTCTTCCCCCACCATATAAACACACAAATGAATGTGTTATTCAGCCCAGGGACAATATGATCAAGCCCAACATCGTTAGCTGTGACAAACAATATATTCTTCACATCCTAAGCAAATAAATAATACCCAATCAGATTCGGGCGAGTGGGCGGAAACTTCCCAGCTTCTGGATCACTTAAGTGCTACACTCACCTGCTCCTCTTTTAAACCCTTTAACTCCCACCCCCATGCCCTCACTTGCCTTTCCTACAGTCATTCACTAATCCCCAATAACCCTATCCTCAAAGGGCTCTCGCCCTCCAGTCATGCCCCCCTTTTCTTAATTGTCCTGGGGGTCCATTGTAAAATAGGCAAGAAGGAGTGGATAGGGTGTCTCCCTGCAAGTTATATTACCACTGTGTCATGTTCTATTTATTACATATACAGTATGCCATTACTTTGTGTTCTGTGTACCCAGACTTTATTTACACACTGTTTTTTTGTTATTCTTTTTAACCCAACCTCTTACTGTATGTGTACCCCAACAAAATTAAATTGTGATGGATGCGGCGAGTGTTAAATATTATATAAGTAAAAAACAGAAGATAACTGTTTTTGGTTAGAAAAACATTTTAATACAATAAATCGGTGAAATAAATAACATTTTAACAACATGCGGTAACATTATGATCTTTGAAACAACTGCAGACAATGACCAATTTTTAAACAAGTTACAATTAAACTGCAGGACAATAATCTTATTTGTCAGTAGAAATATTGTCCTCCATTCCACAGGCCTTGGTATGTGGAGCAGTGCGTATGGAGTGTCCCTAATTATTTTCTTTGACTCAGGTTGATTTAGTTGGTAACGTGAGATACATGATTTCTGTTATGAGTTTCACAGGTAGTGCTCTCTTGCCCCTCAACCCCTCAAAGTTCACATTGTGGGTCCATGTTTTGTGCAGCCGTGCTTTTGGAATAAGAGCTGTGCAAAACGATGGGCCTCTCTTTGGCTGTGCTGCTGCAAATGTTGTATGTGCTCATTAGACGTAACACAACCAAAGCAATGTCTGGCACGGTTTCTCTCGCAGATGTTTCTATCAGTCTGTCCTCTGAGGATTTGTGGGGTGCTGTGTGCTATTGGCTCACCCATGGAAGAGGGATTGAATGTGCTGGTCCAGTAACTCAGCTGCCCTGTACCTATATGTGGTGGTGTCACAGGTACAAAGTCCTCTGGCTCTTTAAAAAGTAGTGGGCTGTTAGAGGATGCTTTCCATCTGCAGAGGTCCTGGTACCTATAACATCATGTACCATTGAACTTATCTGGTTGAAGAAAGATGTTTGGCTTTCCGTCAACTCATGGATGTCCTGGTGTAGCCGCTGTATTTCCTCAGCACAGTAGTACTTGTGACTCTGAGTGGTGTGGACACAAAGATTGTTGCCATGGGATGGTGACCATTGGTTGATCCCACTGTCTTCATGTGGGACCTGTGCAATGCCTGCAGCATGGGGTTCACCTGAGGCCACATACTTGACCATGACGGGTGCTTCATTGTTCTCCAGAGGGGAATCAGTGACGTCAAGTTCTGAGGATAGTAAATGCTCTAATGCAGCAGAATCCCCGTTTCCCTGTTTACAGTATAGTTAGTGGCATACAGTAACTTGGTGGGGGAGTGTGGCCAGTTGGGAGCCTAATAAAAAGTCTTGGTTGACCCGCAAGGTGGTGTTCTTAACTTTAGTTTTTTCTCCACTTTGTGCTGTATTCTTCTTTCCAGCAGCCTTGGTCACCACACGAGTGACAGGGGCCCTTCTTTTCAGGGTTGATACAGAGCCCAATTCCCTTAAACTCTATGCAGAGGGTGACAGTTTAGTCACCTTTCCATGAAGCCGAGGCCAACACATCCTGTGACGGTGCATGTGTGGGGAGCTATTTCACATTGTGGCCAGTCCTAGTAGTCATACTTCACACACCAACTACGGATAATTCTTATATTTAGGAAGTTATCATAACCCATAATATCATGTCATGCTCACAGTCCCCTTGGTATCCAAAGCAACATTGCCCTTTACTGCAGGGGAGGGCAACACCAGTCCTCAAGGGCCACCAACAGCTCAAGTTTTCAGGATATCTCTGATTCAGCACAGGTGGCTCAATCAGTGGCTCAGTCTTCAACTGAACCTCCTGTGCTGAAGCAGGGATATTCTGAAAACCTGACCTGTTGGTGGTCCTTAACCTTAAGGACTGGAGTTGCCCACCCCTGCTTTACAGTGTTGCATTTTTTTAAGGGGATGGGGGTAAACAAGTACTAATCTTGTGAGGTTCTGTAGCCTAAAATATACATGCCTTTATACTGTACTGTATGTGTGTATACATGTTACCTGCATATTGGACAGTTGGGTGAATACAAGAAGTTGGTGGGTGAGAAAAGAAATCTAATGAGAAGCCTCAGCTGTGGGTTGTGGTGAAGTAAAATAAATAAGAAGATTAGATTTAAATTAACACAGTACACAGGTCAGTGGATGTCTAGAGCAAATTGTAAAGAGGCGGGGGAGGCAGACAAGCAAATCGCCTGGCTCTGTGAACCTTCTGTTTGGACTGACTGCTTAATGTATTAAAGGTGTAATATTATTTGTAATAGGTATTACTTTGAATATTTTATAAGAAACCGGAAATGAAACAGTCCTCCTGTTTCATTTCCATATACTTCAGATCGCACACTGAGCTCCATGGGGTCACTGGACACAATCAAAGCATCTTATGGGGCCCCTGGAGTGCTACCTCATGACGTAGTGACTACATCTTGGGGCACCCAATGGGTTAATAGTACATTGATCGTAAATAACTTGGATAACTAAGTCACTTGGCATTAATACATGTAACCTGATGCATTCACTCCCCTGTGTACTGAAGGCAGAATTTGATGGATGATAAAACACAGTGTTCTTAGAAAAAGCAATCAGTCTTCCTTCCAAGTAAAGCAGTGTGCACTCACAGGGACCTTCCCTTTCCACACACCACAATAAATACTATTGTATGTCTGTTGTGAAGCTCCCATAATTGGCCCTCAGGTTACTCCCATATGATGAGTCACCTTGGTAGCTGCAAGCCTCTGACCTTTAGGTCTTAGACATGAGACCTAGATAATGAAGGCGGAAACACTGAAAGCTGAGCCAGCATCTTCTGAGATGGGATTATTATTATTGTTTATTCGCAAAGCGCCAACATATTCCACAGCGCAGTACAATGTGGGTACAGAGATGTGATAATTACATAAACTGGGTTACATACAAATACACATAAAGACAAACATGCACAAAAGGATACAAAGAAGGAATGAGGGCCCTGCTTGTAAGAGCTTACACTGTAGAGGGAAAATGTTGAAACAAAAAGGTACAGTGCCTGCTCATTGTTGGATGGAGTATGTCTCAGGATGGAGTACAGTCCAGCCCAACAGCTGATCCTATTAAGATTTGAGGGTGGGGATGTTTAAGGAGTGTTACGTAGCGAGGAAATTGGTCGAGCTGCACAGCTTGTCCGAATGGGTTTGGAGGAGGGGTGTGGGGGAAGTTGGATGTTAGGGTTATGTCAGATAGGCTTCCTTGAAAAGGTCAGTTTTCAGGTAGTTTTTAAATGTCTGAAAGCTGGGGGGGAGTGTGATGATGCGTGGTAGAGAATTCCAGAGATAGGCGAGCACGGGAGATGTTTTAGGCAGAACATAGGGGACATTTAGGGATATATTTGGGAATGAGGGCTGAGATGTAAAGAAGGGAAGCGTCATTAAGAGCTTTGTAAGTCACAGTTAGGGTTTTAAATTTGATTCTAGAGGATATGGGATGCCAGAGTACGGATTTGCATAGCAGAGCAGTAGAAGTGGAGCGGTGAGTAAGGTACGGGACTCTGGCAGCAGCATTTTGGATGGATTGGAATTGGGATAGTTGAACAAGGGAAATGCCAACAAGGATAAGGTTACAGAAGTCAAGACGGGACAGGATGAGTAAGTGAATTAGGATTTTAGTTGCATTCATGAGTGAGAAAAGGACGTGTCCTGGTGATATTTCGGAGGTGGAGATGGCAGGACTTCATAAGGGACTGAATGTGAGAAATGAAGGAGAGATCAGAGTCAAAGATGACTCCCAGACAGCGGGTTTGAGGTGTTGATGAGATTATAGGGATTAATGAGATGGGATGAGATACTGTAGGTTCTTGCAGGGAACATGGGAAACCCAGAAAAACCATTGCACTAACAGCGCATAAGATCAGTCTGAAGACATCAGTGGATTTACGTAAAGTAATAATAATAGCAATACTAATAATAAATATTACGATTATTTTGTAATCAGTATTATTAGTAATATTTATAATTAATGCCTACTAGAATTAGTAATATTTTTACTACAACTGTTATTATTTTATTATCATAAATATTATGAGCACTATAATTATTATTACCTAGGTCATTATTGTTAGTAACATCATCATGATTGTTAATATTATTACCGTTGTTATGTGTATTATTTTTATTAATAGTAGTAGTTATATCAATAATATCATTGTTATTATTATTTTATTATACTAATTATTATTAAATATTGTCATTATTTGTATTATTATTATTATTTTTATTACAATAAACATGAATTATTAGGATTTTAATAAACATTATCACTATCTTCATTATTATTAATTATATTCTAATAATTATCCATAAGAAATACTACGGTGCAATAAACCTCCCTGGATCAATGATCAAAATCCGATTAACAAGTTTCCTACATTTGACGCAACTGTGAGCAGAATAGTACAGCCCGTAAAGTTTTCCTTGATACATAGAAACTTCTGTCTTGCGTCTTCACATAAAGAGCTTATGAATGATATAGCACACTGTTCACTCATGGAGAACAATAACAGCTATCTGTCATTTTTATAGCACCATTTAGCATCATAAAAAAAAGATTTCCTCGCCTATCTCCTGCTTTTCTCTCCCTCGTTCCATTACAGTACTTTGTAATTTGCACACGTGCTATCTTTGCTTCTCAATATGGAATATGAGAGATTAGCCCTAAGCCACCGGCTATAGTCCAGAATGACATGGTTCAGCTGTTCTGGAATGAGGTTAGATTTTCTAGCTGATACCATAAAGATGTGCTGTGGTTGAAATATTTTATTTCTACTCTTCAGAAGCGGCAGCTGAAAAATCCTGACATATGGTGGCCAGAGTGTGATGGATAGATAGTGAGATAGCTATAGATACAATTCTGTATCTATCTATAAATCTCTATAAATATAAACATGCATCTGTATCAACCTGTAGATTGATATTTATAGAGACGTATAGATTTATATAGAGAAAGAAATGTTAATAGATAGAGATATATTTATAGATACATGGATATTTATTTATATATAAATAAAATGTGTTTGTAGCGCACTTTATCCTACACAGATCACCCTGACACAGGATGCTGCAGTGTCCTGGCTTTGTCCCTATGCTCTGGTTCTACAGGGGCAGTGTCCCTATCGATGGGCCTGTCCCTGCAGCAACCACAGCCAACACAGGGGAGTCGGGCCTAGCTGGGGCCTAGGGGGGTCTCTGGCTTGGTGCAGGTGCCACAGACACCTGCACAAACTACCCTATCTGCGTCCCAGCTCCGTCTGGCGCACTCCTCAGCGCGCCAAATATAACAATATCTTCCTGCAGGAGAAGCTGCACTTCTATTGGCTGTTCGCACCCATGTGATAGCAGCTCTTGGGGGTTGTAGTCCCTTGCCGAGCCAATTCTGTCTATTGGCCACTTTGCGCGCCTATACTGCGCATGCGCGGCATCTCGTGCATGCGTGATCACAACTAAGATGGCGGCGCCCTGCAGAGGGAGCCGCCGGAGCCCCCGGCAATCCGCTTGCCACTCCACCCCCCGCTTCCCCCGCAGTGCCGTCCACAACTTGCCTGGGTGCGCACACTCAAACAGAGGTAAGGGGGCCCCGGGGGAACCTAGCAACATGTTAATAAATTAGTTTGTGTGTTTTTATCTGTGCATGGGTAGATAAGAGATAAATAGAGTTGAATGTAACACCTCTTTATTGCCCTATAAGGATTAATATGTATATAATAGGACAGGAGCCTGAGTCCACCTCCCCAGTGCCAAGAACCAAGCTCGAGTTAGACAATGCTGCAGGACACGTATCTTATAAATAATAGTTCTTTACAGGTAGGAGTTACACGAATCACACGCAGTGGCCTTCAATGTCAGGGGACCACAGACAACACTTTACGCAATATACTGTACAGATGCAGCGGCCATTATTGTAACAAATCACGCGGTGTATACCTCGGAATACCCATGTCATGGCGCGGGATTTCTTCCAACCGTAACGCCTTAAGACGCGAGTGCATGAAATGGCATTTTAGTGTACTGGCTTTTAAACACCTGAAATTGACACTTGCACAGTACTGTACACATTACAATTCATTCATTCATTTCATTGCATTTAATTGCACACAATCCATGAAATTCTAACAAAGCAACCGCGATAAACACGTGTGCCTGGGGCGATTGGCCGTGTTCATGCTGCGTGGAGTACAGCAGCGCACACGAAAACGGCTCCGTGATTTGTTAAAATAATGGCTGCTGCAGCTGTACATACAGTATAATAACAAACCACGTTGTGCAAATATCCCAGAGAGTCAATTTTTCAGTCCAGGTAGCCGGTGTGCTAACTAAAAGGGCCACTTTAGATGCCAGCACAGTGTTGGAGCTTGTGTAGTGTTATGTAGTTGAAATGTTTGCAGGCCTGTTACTTCACCATGGGTCTTGTGCCCAGGGTACATAGAAAGGATACTGATGTGTTTGTATGATTGAACTACCAGCTGCTTTGACTCACAACTTTGAAGCACAGCTTGCATAGGTTCTCTCTCTCTGTCTTGCCATCCTGCTGAGCTTTTAGGCTCTGCGACCTCGCTGTCTTGTCTACCGGGCTCCTCGGAATATGTCCTCTCTCCTCTCTCTCGTTGGTCTCCTCCTCAGCCTACGTCTCCCTGTCTGTGTATCTACCACACTCCCGTTGCTCTGATGTCTCAGCTCCGCAGGAACCGACGGGCTTATTCCCTTCTGCTTTGAACCATTGGCTGAAGAGTATGTCCATCAATTCACTTGACATTTTGGCATGTAGAGCAGGTTAATTCCTTACAGCATATCTACTGGGGGGCAGCGTGTATAACATAAATGTATACTAAGGGGTGTTACCCCTCCTCTAGCTAGAAACGCTGTCAATATATAGAGTAAATAAACTACACTAGGACAGCAGTAAAGACAAACATTAAAACATAAAACATTATGATACATAAACATAAAAACCTTAACACAACAAGAAAAGTATAAAAAAAAATAATAGTAATAATACCAGGATCAATATAAATAAACCTAACTTAAGACATAAAAAGGAACCATTTTGATTTGGTCATTTAACCCCAAACGGTGCTCTGATTTCAGGGTATAGATCCAAAATTGTTCTTTCTTGGTTAAAAGAAGATCTGTCTCCACCATTAATATGCTCAATACCAATAAATTGTAATGAGTTGGGGCTGCTTTGATGAACATCTAAGAAATTCAATAATAAATGGCTCAATGGCTTACTCTGTGAAATTAATCTTGCAATATTCCTGATATTGTAAATCTGTTCTAGTATACATACTTTAATACACTGGCGACACACTTTATTCGAGCTCGGCTAGTCCCACGAATTCGGGTATACCCGGGTGTATTGAGGTTTGTGACTGTTTTCTGCCCGAGTGCATTGAGTTATTTTCCGGCAGGGATTGAAGCATTTTATTGCCGCTGGCTGCAATACTGCACAGTACATATATATATACTGCATTACAATTCATGAATTTATGCCATCTGGTAGACACGCGAAGCATTGCAGCCTATTAAATCCTAATCATTATCATTTAACAGATCAGCCGCCCATCAGCCAGGCATGAACCCAGGCTGGGAAGGCAAATGCAACGGGGCTTGTCAGAGGTGAGGAGCGGCGCATTCCAGGTATCTGCCAGGTACATACCGGGTATTTGCTCGAATAAAGTGTGTCGGTGCAGTACATCTTTTTGTTTTACCTATATAGTGTAATCCACATTGAGAGAGAAGCATATAAATAATATATTGCGTATGGCAATTAATGAAGCTCTTCATTTTATATTGCTTCTTAATGTCTTTAGAGCAATTCATCTTTGCCTCTCTGTCCTGATACCCTCCCACAGTACCCCTCGCAGACCTATAAGGGCCACAGAGGAATTAGGTTCAGATTTTGGGCTGTTAGAATTTTTGAGTGCTAATCCTGTTTTTTTGTTTTATAGTTGTATGCATCTTATGGTATAGATGCAGGATCATAGCACCTCATCTGAATTTTAGTAGACAGAGTGAGTGCTAGCTCATTCTATTTGTTTTTATGTCAGATGTTTGTCATACCATGGTTTGAAGATGATGGACACTTGTGAACAACTATCTAGGAGAACATTGCATCTCTTCACTTCAATGCAAGCTTCTACTCTAGTGAAGTTCATCTGGCTGATGGGATCATTCCGGTCTCTTGGCAGGGATAGCCTTTGCAGAACCTATGTCCACGTAGTGCCCAGTATGCTCCTTCAGTGAGTCCCTTTGTCGTTTCCCTGATTAGATTTGAAGCAAATTAACTTGAAGGTTCACATGTTGCAGATTTTCTCACTCTCTACAGTATCTGGCGTAATGCTTGTCATCTCCACATCTATAGCAGAAGTCGGGGCTAGTTTCCATTAGAGCAGGGTCCCCTTGAGTTTGTCCTCACCCTTGGGGGCATCTCTCGCCTGGAGGCCCACCTGGGATTTTCCCAGCAATCAGCCTGAGCACTTCTTCTGTCAGCACTTCCGCCATGCATCCCTTCGAAAAAGCTATCCCCCTTTGCTGGATACGGTCTGTACTTTACTCGCCAATTCGGTCATCCCTGTGTAAGGGGGTGCTTTCTTCACCGGCCATAACCCAGTGGTGCTGACTCCCGTTCCCCATCAATGCTAGCTGATATGCTCTTATGAAAACAGAAAGAAAACAGCGCAAAAATCTCATAGTGTAGTATGTATTATCAAATGAGTGTTCAATCAGCAGGTAAGTATTACACATACATAAATGGTGAAATTTAAGGGCATGACATGTTATGGACATGTTGCCAAACTGGAAGTGACCACTGGTTCCCACAATGGTAGACCAATACCACAGGTTCCGGCTGGATAGGAAGTCCTGAACCTCCTCGCAATATACAGCTGACTGCTTTAATCGCCTGGTCTCAGTCCGCGTCTGACGGTGCCTCCTGTATCTCAAGCGCTGGTGCAGGGACCCGTCCACACTGACAGCAAATGCCGATCGCACACGCCGAACTCTGGTGGCTTCTGATGACATCACAGGTTGTGTCATTAGTTATTGCAACTCGCCGATAGGTTGACAAAAGTTTTTTTGGGCCGCGAACCCGTGGGGCTGTGTCAGTGCTTCTGGGATGCCAATAAAGTACAAAAATTGCACTATATAAATCCAAATTTGGATTTATACTGACAGAATTTCAAACTCCTGCTCAGGAGTGAACCAGCCTTCCTCACACCAGTGATCTGTCTGGGAACCACTCTCAAGCACGAACCGGTCTGTTTGCAAATGTGGTACATACCCTCTATTAAATGGATTCCACCATGGTAATGTGTCCATCCCTTCACATACTTTAGACATCACATTCGGGGTGATCATAATATGGGAAGGGGCCACGAACATTACAGGGGACACAGGTCGAGAGGACCGGGGCCTGTATCTGTTTCCCAGTCAGTCCTCTGGGACTAAGTTCAGGGCTGGGGGAATGGTCAGAATGGGGTAGAACGGGCAGAACTGGGTGAGTCCAGCACCTCAAAGTCTTGTTCCGCCGGGCATATAGTGTTCCGCACCCCACTTTTTTGGCAACTGGATAGGTCGTCCGTATTAGGGCCTGCAACTGTCCTCGCATTGGAGCGGAAACAGCGACAGCAAAATGCTTAGCAAGGCCTCCCATGCTCCCAATGGCAGGAGGGCTAACCTGCTTGTCATGCTCCTGCTTACGCACCATGCACTGCAGCAAGAAAAGGTTCTCCATAGAGGTACTCACTGGCGCAGCAGGGGCGGTTACAGGATCCGGAAGAGAAGTAGTACCGGCCAGCACTGTGAGCAGAGATCCCTCCACGCTGATCACCTCCTCCGGGTTCTCGGCGTAGGCAGCAGCCATTTAGGCCACGGCCCAATCCTGGGCCTCACAGATGGCTTTGCACTGCAACCATAGCTGGGACCTTCTTCCAGGGGCATCAGTCCAGCGGTGATCGACATCCTGAATTGACACCACATGGTAGATGTCAGGGCTCGAGATGGATAAAGGGGCCTTTACCTCGGGATCGTTGGAGGCCTCGTCCAACACCTTGTCGATGTACACACCCTCACTGTCCTTTGAGAAGCTTGTGGATCCAGCGGTGTTAGGGACCTCCTGTGGAGAGCGGGGCACCAGGGGCTTGGTGGACATTGCTCGGCCATGCCAGGTCACCGCAACAGCTCGCCTCCTCTATGGCGCAGATCGGAGCGGGAACTGGTGGAGAAGCAGCAGGGGACCCACGACGTCGCACACCAGCCATTGTGGACTCAGGTACATCTGCTGATATTATTTCCCCCCCCCCCCACAGGGCTGGAGAGGTCGGTTATATCAGTTCCCATGACTCCTTGAGAGCCCACTCCAGAGTCCAAACTTTTTGCACCACGGCTCCCATACAGTATATCGAAACCGACCAAGTTACAAAACAGGGTTAAATAGTCTGGCCGGTATATCTCAGATGGCTGTCCAGCCAAATCCATCAGTACTTGTAGAAACCCGTTGGGAACAGGCAGATCCCCAGTGTGCAGCGGGGTCTTGGAGGTCTCCGCTTCAGGTCCCTGGAGGCAAAGGTATGGGGCATTGCACCCAGAGCACCAGGAAGAGGATCCCAGTTCAGGTCCCACCCGATCGCACAACGGGCAGACCAAGTGGAGAGAGTTCTCCCCATCGTTGGGAAGCAATATCAGACCTCTGGGGAGGGCAAAGTGAACGCCTTGCTTCACATCCATAGTCGGTAGCTAGTTGAGAGGGAGCGGTTAGGCGTATGTCTGTTCAGTGATACTACCACATATAACTGTGGCTTAGTCCCTACATCTTCTGTGCGGCAGTAGTTAGACACGCCTTCAGATCCTCCCTCTGATAATTCGGTGGTACAATTTCAGAGAACAGGGTGCGGCTTTGCTTTCACGCAAAATGGGCGCAGCTAGACTTCGCGTCAAGCCCAGACATTTGCAGCTAGCTCAAACTCCCACATCCACCACATGATGAATATATATTTATATCAACAAGAGAGCTACTGAGCGTGGCAATTGTATATAACAAGAGACAGGGGGTGCCCAATGCTACATCCCATTGACAAAACATATATGATGAAAAGTATAAAGTAAAATACTTCAATAATAATAATATTAAATACTTGGTTATTTAGTTAACCCTTTGGCCAAAGCGTCATAAGCCTGCATACCAACGCCAAGGTATAACCAAATTAATGCAGGTCCTACACTACACTGTGAACCCTTCCTTTTACCTCTGTAAGAGGGGAAGAACCATTATAGGTCTTGTTCCTGCAGCAAATGAAATGACCTCCCAAGTTAAAAAGGTGAAGGAGGAGGAGTGAGCTCTGGGGGGAGGTGCCACAGCCTCCAATTGACTGCTAATATTATTATTGAAGTATTTTACTTTATACTTTTCACCATATATGTTTTGTCAATGGGATGTAGCATTGGGCACCCCCTGTCTCTTGTTCCCAGACATTTGCAGACAGATTTCTTGCAACCTTCGCACAAGTCGCCATGAGGTCTCCCGTTTTGGCGGGAAACACTATAATATAGCTGCAGCTCCTCAAATGGAGGTCCTGCCTTCTTGAAGGTCAAGAGCTCCTCCTCGGATACTACCCACACACACAGTACTTATTGTGGAATAAAGTTGCACGGTAGAGGCTGCAGTTCCCTTTGGTGGGGAACCGGTCCTTAAGGTTCCATAGAGCCCCCTGGGAAAGCGCACGTGCATATATGTATGAACAGATCCAGAGTTCTCATGTCACAGCTCCCTTTCGTGGGGGGTTCGGCCCTTCAGGTCCCATAGAACCCCCTAGGACACCGCACATGAGGAGAGGTAGCTTGGGATGGAGGGGTCCATGTCGTAGCTCCATTTGACGGGGAGTCCAGCCCTCAAGATCCCATAGAGTCCCCTTTGGATACTAAGCACATGGGCTCTCTGAGTCTAGCATAATAGGAGAGAACATCCTTCTCTCGCTGCAAAAGCCTGTCCTAATGGTATCTCAGCAGTGCCTCCAAATGTAGCACCTCCCCCCCCCTTCCTAAGTGAGATCATGTCACTACCTAGTGTGCTCTGGTGCTGGTAAGGCCTCAGCCCACTCCTGTCCAGGAAAGGCTTTACTGGTGCTTCCTCCACACAGGGAGATAAGCACAGAACTAACTGCCATCTTCAAATCTTAGAGGAAAACCCCTCCCATCCCAAGGGAGTGGCTTGTAAGCCGGCCTCCTATCAGGCATGGGCCCTGGTAGTACCAGGCTAATCTTGAACTGTATTAACTAACATTCTGTATACAACATAACCAGGTCCTGCAGGATTTACTCCCAATACTGTCCGCTTTTTACTGGGACTTACAGTGCTGGAGGGGCCAGAGAATTAGTAGCCTAGGGCTACTTGGCTACACATGTATCCTTTGTTTTTACCCCTTTCTGGTTCTATTGGTTGCGCTGCTGTTAATTCTGCTTCAAAACAAAGTACAACCCACGGGGATTGGCTATTTAAAGCTGTGGAATGTACATTTTAATAGACACGATGTAAATGATGCAATTTCTGAATGCAGACCACGGCAAGCACTAACAAACAAATCCACGACTTATGACCTTGTCAAACAGCGCAGTTTGACAAGGACAAACTCACAGCTACTAGAATATCCCCCATAAATGCATTATTTTGTGTGTGTACATCTATGTACAGTTGAAAAAGATATACAGATAGATTTGTTTGTGTGAGTATATTAATGTATAGTTGAATAGGTAAATGGATAGGTGGATGGATAGGTAGACAGATACAGTAGATAGCCAGACCTTGAAATAATTAATTTGTCATATGTATGTGTGCACACACAATCCCAGCTAGCTCTAACTCCAACACCCACCACATCATATACAGTCATGTGAAAAAGAAAGTACACCCTCTTTGAATTATATGGTTTTACATATAAGGACATAATAACAATCATCTGTTCCTTAGCAGGTCTTAAAATTAGGTAAATACAACCTCAGATGAACAACAACACATGACATATTACACCGTGTCATGATTTATTTAACAAAAATAAAGCCAAAATTGAGAAGCCATGTGTGAAAAACGAAGTACACCCTTACTGCTTCCATAGGAATTAAGAGGCTAAGTAGCAGACAGGTGCTGCTAATCAACTGCCATTGATTAATTGATCATCAGCAAGTGTGATCACCTCTATAAAAGCTGGAGTTTTAGCAGTTGGCTGGTCGGGAGCATTCAGGTGTGTATGTGAACACAATGCCAAGGAGGAAAGACATCAGCAATGATCTTAGAGAAGCAATTGTTGCTGCCCATCAATCTGGGAAGGGTTATAAGGCCATTTCCAAATAATTTAAAGTCCATCATTCTACAGTGAGCAAGATTATTCAAAAGTGGAAAACATTCAAGACAGTTGCCAATCTTCCCAGGAGTGGACGTCCCAGCAAACTCATCCCACGGTCAGACCGTGCAATGCTCAGAGAAATTGCAAAATACCCAAGAGTTACACCTCAGACTTTACAGGCCTCAGTTAGCATGTTAAATGTTAAAGTTCATGACAGTACAATTAGAAAAAGACTGAACAAGTATGGTTTGTTTGGAAGGGTTGCCAGGAGAAAGCCTCTTCTCTCTAAAAAGAACATGGCAGCACGGCTTAGGTTTGCAAAGTTGCATCTGAACAAACCATGTTTAAGGAGTTACATCTGGGTGTTTTGCACGCTTGGTTAAGCAAAATGTGGTGCCTATAATTATTTTTTAATCATTATCTAAGTTTTCCTTTAAAAGTAATGGGCTAAGACTTGGCATGGGTTTACATTCCTCTGGCTGCTCCCTTTGTGTGTTATTACTACAGTATTTGCAGAACAGTAGTTGGCTAGAGCAGGGGCGCTCAAGCCCCTTCCCCCAACAGGTCAGGTTTTTCATAATAGCCCAGCTTCAGCACAGGTGGCTCAAAGGCACAGTCTACTGAGCCTCTGATTGAGCCACCTGTGCTGAAAATGGGAAAGTCTGAAAACCTGACCTGTTGGGGGAGGGCTTGAGGCCTGGGTTGAGCCCCCCTGGGCTAGTGATTGAGTGAACACTTTGTTGACACCCCCCACCCCCATTCAGATGTCCGAATGAAAATGCAAATTCTTCCTAATTCCCAAAGAAACCACAATAGCCAAAGCTTTGCTTTGTCCAGTTACATTTGGTTAAGGACGATAGAAACACTGTGAAGTTAATTTAAAAATGTTTATCCTTTGGTAAATTAACAGGGATTGCCTTAAAGTTTAAAGGCACGCAATGTCCGGCATGGTAACATAGTGCCCCAAGGAATACAGGCCTTCCATGTTTTATGGGAATATGTCTGGTATTAGGGAATTTATGAGAAGATAAACATCTGCTTTAAAGATTAAGCACTGGAGTGGAACTGTGGGTTTAATTGGCTGTAAAACGCCTTTATTTGCCTGGATACTAAGCAAGACGTAGCATTATTGTACCTCTAATCTGTAATCATGTGTTGCAGAAAACTCACATCAGGAAAATGCATTAACATAACTGAAGGATTCATTTATCTTTATTAATATTATCATTTCTTGATAAAATGCCAACATAATCTGTAGCGCAGTACAATGGAGGTGTGAATGACTATATATATATATATATATATATATATATATATATATATATATATATATATATAACACATCCACACCGGGGGAAGGACCAGCACAGATAACATTCCAATAGACACTGTTTATAGTATAGCTTTTGCTTCATTCATTGTAACATCGCCGGAAGAAGAGATCAGTGTATCTCGAAAGCTCGCACAAATAAAAGCATTTCGTTAGCCACAAAACGGTATCATCTATTTATTTTTTGATTATATATACAGTATATATATATATATAAATAATCTCACACAAATAGTAGCGCTTTAGAAGGTGATAAAATAAATAATAGTGCAATGTTAAAACAATAACTAAATGACCCGTGGCTGCTCCTATTGGGCAGGCGGATCCAGGGTCTGTCAAATGCGTCGCACAAATTAATTGCGCACTTTGCAAGAGCCACCAGGTGCGAGATCGCAGCACTATGGAAACAAATCGGATTTACCAGTAATACCCAAAATCAGAAACAGAATTTGGCATGTCTGCCGGATGGAGCAATTGATGAGTTTGGTCAATGACACCGGACCAAATTTCCTCAAAGTCTGGACGCCTTGGCTGGCCCAGATCGACATCCCAGGGATAAGCATACCCGCAATCCTACATTGATAGATACAGGTGCGTTCTCCTTTGAATCGGCAGGATCCGCGACCACATAGAGACGGTCAGTTCGATTAGAAGTCAGACAGGATCCAGACGAGTAGGGAAGAAGCCAAGAGTTCGAAACGGTGGACACAAAGGCGGCGGCCCACTATTCCACCTATACCTTCCTCCCTATCTGTTCATTGTCTTGTCTAGTCTGGTGAGTCGTGTTTGTGGATTGTATGTTGCTCTCAGTTGGCGTCATATACATGTTAGGTGTTGTTAAAAGATATGGGTTACAGAGGTTTACTGAGATAATTGTTGGTGATACAATGTATGCATGAAAAACCCAATAAAAGTAAAGTTGGAAAAAAAAAAACAATAACTAAATAAATTAGTTGTGATAACAAATAATCCCTACTAAATAAATAATAAATAACCACTGATAAATGAAAAGACTAATGTCTTAAATCCAAAAGGATAAAATCCAAATAGTTCCACTCAGTGAACTTCAAGAGAGGTGAAAATTGCAGCAAACAGATCCTTGGAGTACTTTGCAGCTTCAAAGAAAGTGGTATAGCCACCCACTGTAGAATCTAAGAACAAAAAACAAAGAGAAGCGCAGGCTCCACAGCATATAACTGTGTAAAATTGATGCACATTTATTAAAACAAGCAGTCCCAAGGAATTGCACTTACAGGATAATAAAAGAACACATTCATGGGAGAGAAATCTCTAGAGGAAGTCATCAGCGGGGTAGAGGAGTCCCGAATATGCAGGGTGCACCTGATCAAATGGTATCCGCATGCAGCTCCTGCCATGAGTCGGCGTCACGCAGTGCCTCTGTTTTCCTATTGCATCTATCAGTTGCCGGCAAGGAAGGAATCAGCTGGCTGGACTGCTGAGTGAGTGGATAGACCAGGGATACCTCGTGCAAACACCCGTGCGTGATGACGTCATCATGTCCCTACGTGTTTCGTCACGACCTGATGAAGTCACGTGGCCCTTTATACCCTGAACCCAATTTCCCAACTCTGTCCATGAAATGTCCCTGAATTGACTGTATAACCCTGTTCTTTTAATGTAACTGTGACAGGGTAAATAAAAGCCACCAGTTATATGCCTGGAAAACCTATGTCTAGTCTGCAGTGCAGCAGTGACTAGGTTAACTTCAGCTGGGAACCTCAGGACAATTAGTTGGATCCCAGCTGCCTAATCAAGGTGTGTTAAAACCCAGTCTGTAGACAGATGGAGGCTGTTGATGAGAGAGGAGTAAGCTGCTAAAGTGATTCCTGAAAACAAGATCTGAGTAGCAAAGTAGTGAAACTGTGAACTGTCTGTCCCCTGCATAGAAAAAGGGTAGCTGCATATATATAAACTGTCTGCTAAAGAGAAACTGTTTTGTTCGGTTTGCTGAAGGAAAAGCCATTTTCGTTTGTTGCTGAAAAAGAGCTATTTTTGTTTTGTGTGCTGTATATTTTTCAAGGCAAAATAAAACAGCCTTGTCAAGAAACCCACGTGCGTAGTTGCATGTACCCTGCAACAGTAACCATGTATTTTTTATAACTCTGTGCACAGGACATACTTGAAAATGAGAAGTAACTCTCAATGTATTACTTCCTGGTAAAACATTTATATATAAAAATAAAAAAAACATGGGACTGACCTTTTATCCCATTAAACATATCAGTATGATTTAAGTCACGTTGGTCCCATATGGGACACGCTCATTTAGCCCCATAATACCTCCTCTCAACTACCTTGTGTTTCATAATATAACATACACTGTAAGTTGAGTTGCTTTAAAGTTTACTGAACGTGTTCCATGTACTGTAGGTAGAAATCAGAGACATATTGAATGTATGAATCTGCTTTTCCTAGAGGTGGCTGGAACATCCATTTACTCGCCCACATTTGAAGACAAACAGCCCATGCAAAATGTGTTTGATTCCTTTAATCTGCCTTCTTCCAGGTTTGTAATAAAAACAACTGTGATGTTTACAGCCAAAAGCCTTTCTGTATTGATCTGATCTAATATGTTCATTACAGATGCTAACACGACGGCAGAGTCTACTCCTGAGGCTTTAAAAACATTTAAAGGGTCAGTCTCACATAGTAACAAAGTCACCTAACGACAGTGATGTGTTTAATGGGTTAAAGGGTCAGTCCCACATAGGACCCAAGTGACCTAATAAAAATGACCTGTTTAATGGGTTAACTTTTCCCTGCCTTTGGGAATGGTTGTTATGTGATCACTTCAGCGAGCGATCACATGACCGCCACCGCCCTCTGGAAGTGAAGGGCGCTCTCTCGGGGCCAGATCCAGAAAGCTCCATTAAGTCCGGGCTCATAACGTCATGTTATCAAAATCAGTAACGGATGTTATGTTCCCTATGGTTAACGCAAATCCACAAAGCTAATTATTTGCACAGCTGTTAGTTATCTAATCAGAATAGGCTTAACGCCATGTTAAATTAGCATTGCCTTGCATTAGCTTAACACGATTCGCGTAACATTTTTTTTTTGACAGCCTGAGTGTGCCCTGTGTTCAAATCACAGAAGGGATTGGGGTGTTCCAACATGTGATCACCTTCCCGAAGTTAGGCAAGTCCTGTTACTATCCCAGAATTGCTTCAGCCATTTGACCAAGAAGGTCTTCAGGGTCTTTGACGCCTCCTCTGTCAGGAATCTGGACGTACTTTTCTTATCCTCCCTTCAGCCAAAGGACTAACAAGAAAGTCCAAGACTTTTGGCCGAAGCCTAATCACCCAGGTCATCTAGTCTCAGGGAGAGACGGCGACTAACCACAAAAACGTGCAACCACAATCCAAAAGTATCCAAAACCCATTCAAAACAAAAATAAAAAAAGCTGTAAGGGGGGAGGGGAGTGCGCTATTACAGTGAGCACACAAGTGCTCCGCAGAGCATAAGCACCCCAACCAAAAAAAAGGGCTGGGTGGTTAAAAAATTCTCATACCCCACGGGTTACTTAAAGCTGGTGTCAGCTCCATCCAGATGATAAAGGTCCCAATTGCTATAAATGATAAATTATACCCTGAAACTTTCCATCAAACAGCGCGTGGCGTGACAACTGAGATACAGTACCTGGGAGATATGCTAATGGAATATGCAAAGTATATTGTAATGACTCATATTAGCATAGGGTCCGTTACAGCTGAAAATAGCACTTAAAACTGTGTTAGTGAGCGCTGATACCTGTTTGCACTTAATGAGGCATTAAGTTCAGTTAACGCCTTGTAATTCAATAACAGAGCTTTGTGGATCTGGCCCATGGAGCGGTCTGCCCCTGAAAAATTGGCATTTTTCTATGGTGTTCTTGGTACATCAAGAGGGCCACTGGCATACGCGGTGTGTCATAAGGGCACTAACAATGCTAAAGGGTCAGTCCCACATAGGGCTAAAATGGCCTAAAATGGCCTAATCACGGTAACGTTTAATGGGTTAAAACTGGATTATGGATGCCTTTTTTTTTAAAATAAAACCATGCGTCTGAATTTAAAAATAATTAATGAACATTCAGTGATATTTAGGGGTAATTCATAATGAATTAGCCCCTTAGTGTGTTAGGCCCCTCCTTCATTTCCATGATCCTGTGTAAGTGGGATACAAATCCTTGCTACCCTGGATAGAGCAAGATAGCAGTTAGTCAGATGAAGCTTTTACTTCAGTGAAAACAACTTAAAACTCACCTTTTAAAAGAAGCATCCCAATTGCCTGGACTCTTGGCTACTGTCCCACACCCACAGTCGCTCCTACCCACCATTGAGGCCAAGCACTTCCATCTACTGCACTTATTCCCTCACCTGCGGTCTCTAGAAGTTTCCCAACATCGCACTTAGACTGTAAGCTCTTCGGGGCAGGGATTTCCTTTCCTATTGTCTGACTTTGCTGCACTTATTGTTTTATAATTCCCTGTACTGTATTGTCTTTGTAAAGCGCTTGGTACACTGTGGGTGCTATATAAATAAAGATACTGTATACACACATACATACATACATCATGTCACTGCCCTCACTTGGGAGAGGGTAAAGCCAATAAACAGCATGGACCAGGCAAGCAGAGGATTCTGGGAGAGGAAAGAGCAGCCACAAAGTGTTCCTGATAGAGCAGCCAATCCTTAAACTATAATTGTTTAGAAGTCTGTAGATGTTGAGATGTTTTAGGAATCCATGCTTGTAATTGACTGCTCTGTATATGACTGCTTTAGCTAAGCATTAACAAGGGGCAAGCTTGCACTTTTAAAAGGTCCTTGTTACACATGAATACTCTTTTCCTGTACACAAGCAAATGGCGTCTAACAAAGAAATAGACAATGTATTCTGTCTCAGCATAACCTTTCCAGCATATCTGCATGTTCAACACTATGATATTCTTCTTGTAGCCTTCTTTATTATGCAAAGCAGACTCAGAGACTCGCTGTTCGAAACCATATTTACAACAGAGATGCTCTTCTAAAGAGAGGATTTTTTAAAAATATATTTACATGTTGACTGTTAACCCCTCCACTGACAGAGGTTCCAGCAACACAGAAGAGACTAAACACTTCTTACATAGTTACATAGTAGATGAGGTTGAGAAAAGACATGTATCAATCAAGTTCAACCGATGCTAAATTTAGACGACAGATACTTATCCTACATTTGTGTTTCCAGTATTTTGATCCAGAGGAAGGCAAACAAAAAAAAAAACTCGGGTGAAAGATTATCCAATGATGTTTCATAAGGGAAAAATGTAAATCCTTCCTAACTCCAAATAATATAATCAGATTTCTCCCTGGATCAACATCCTTCCCAGGTTTATTTATTTGGTATATCCCTGTATACCTTTTCCTTTTTAAAAAGATTTGCAACCTTTTTTTTTTAACAAATCTATTGTGTCTGCCATCACAGTCTCCATGGGTAATGAATCCCACACTGTAACTGCCCTTACTGTAGAGAACCCTTTCCTTTGTTGCTGATAATCTTATTTCCTCCCCACTTCTTAATCCTACTATTGTTACATGTGTTTGTATGGGGGTCCCTGTGTACAGATGTGTGTTTGCAATTAATGCTGAATCAAAAGATATTAATACAGGGACAATGTAAGTTTGCAAAACAACAACTTCATGCCATTTTCTTCCTGGAAGAATTGGAATCAGACTTAACGCAAAGATGTGTCTGTTTTGGTTTATGGGAGTTAGAAATTGAATTTTCATTTTGTACTCTGATGTGTGAGGGTAAATGTGGGGTTTGTAATAAGAGGGTGGGTATGTGTTTGTCAAAAGTATGGTGAGTGTGTATTCGTGCCCCCGCTCTAAAAAGGTTGAGAACCAATGACCCAGATAAACCCCTTAAACATGCCACTGATATTGTTTCATCTTGGTCCTTGGGTGTACTACCTATTTTAGGGGGTGATGTATCAAATTGGACAAGTTATATTTATTTTTCAATATTTTTCTTTCAATTTTGTATAGGCTTCTCCAATTTAATGTCTTGGTGATGGGGCTTTGAGTACTGACAAACAATCCTACAAGTAAGTAAGTAAATTGGCCCATCATTAGTCAGAGAGATTAACGGAACTAGCTGATATCTGGTCAGCTCTTTGAATAGAAGTTGATGCATTGTTAACTGTGTATTATTCTGCTCCCCACTATCCTGAATACAGGTCGTGAAATTGGAATGTAGCTGACATAAGGACTGGCTTAATGACCCAGTCTTTATCTTGACTGGAAAATGTGTTCATCTTATTTACCAACCATGCAATCAGCTAATTTGCAGCATTGATTTTCTAAATAGGAATATTTACAGTTCACACAACACATTTTCGCCTAATAGTCAGTGCAGTTGAACTTCTCCCTCTGTGTATTCTTTATCTGGAAACAAGCTGAACTTTATTTAAAGGTTTTAAGACCAGTTCCACATAGCACCATCATATAATTACAGTGATATGTTTGGGTAAAAAGGACATCCCATGTAGGACCACAATGACCTAATAACAGTAACATGCGTAATGGGTTATAGGGTCAGTCAAAAATAGGACCAAAATGACCTAGTAAACATGATATATCATAATGTAGCCATATGTAGGGCGAGTCTTACATGGGGCTGACCCTTTAACCCATTAAACATGTCACTGTCATTGAATCACTTTGGTTCTACATGGAACTGACCCTTGAACCCATTAAACATATCACTGTCATAAGGTATAATTGGTCTTATCAAGGACTGACCCATTACATTGTAGAACAGGCTATAGTGATCCAGTGTGAGATATATAGATGTATTCTTGAGTGTTTTCTGCCTTTACTACTGTAGCCAATAAAATTCAACAGCAGGACAATTTGATGGTTATAGAGTCTCTTCACTTTATATTCAACACTCACACAATTTCCTCCTGTCTGTGATCTTAATGATGTGTTTAACTTTCCGTGCCAAGGATGAATGTTGAGCCATATAACACTGCAGAGTTACTGCTTTGCAAGCCTTATTTTCATTCTACCATCAATTCAGTCAAAGCTTCTATGTATTCAACTCCCCGACTGGGTATACACAGGCCTGTCAGCTCTCCCTGATTTTCTGTGAGTCTCATTGATTTGGAGTCAGTCTCACTCTTCTCACTTCCTTTCGTTCTCACTCCTCCTTCTTGCTGTGGCTTTCTCACCTAATCCTGGACCTGCCCATATAGACACTTGTTCTCGCCCATGCCCACGGCCTCCTCTTCCCTCTCTTCCTTTAAAGGGTATTAACCCATCTAACCTATTACCTATTCCTTGTCTCATTTCCATCTCGCTTCCCTTCTCTTGTGCCCTCTGGAATGCCCACTCTCGGATTAACAAGGCTCTGGCTGTACACAATAACTTCTGTGCTTGCTCTCTCCATCTCTTTGCTCTAACAGAAACCTGGCTCTCACAACATAACTCTGCTATAGAGGCCTCTGTCTCCTATAGTGGTTTTTCTTTCTCTCACACCTAACACCCTAATGGCCAGGTTAGAGGGGTTGGTCTCCTCCTCGCCTCTCACTGACTATATCAGCTCTGCCCTATGCCTCCATCTGTTTAATTATTGTTCCTTTTGAGGCTCACGCTGTTCAGATTTTCTACCCTCTCTTTCTGCACGTGGCAGTCATTACCAACTGCCTAACTCTACATCCTACATGCATAACTCTCCTCTCAGACTTTGAATCCTGGCTTTCCTTCTTTATCTCCTCTTCCCCTCCCATCCTTTTACTGCAGAACTTTACTGTTATATTGATGATTCCTCAGTCTCCTGAGCAATTTAACCTTCTCTCTCTAACGTCCTCCTTTGGCCTCCACCAATGGACCAATCCCATCACCCACAAGAATGGCTATTATTTAGACCTGGTCTTTACTAGAAACTCTTCTCTTTCTGGTTTTTCTATATTCTCCCTTCTACTCTCTGACCATCACCTCCTATCATTAACCACCACTCAATCCAACCAGCCTCCCCATACCTGTTCTCCTCAATACTCTCAAGCTCTTTGCTCCACTTACCTCTCTGGCATGTACCCTGAATGCTAACCTATCTTTCTCTCTCTCTCCTTCCCCTGAACCCGACAATCTTGTTAACTCTTACAACTCTATTGTCAAGATTGGGTTTAGGCCCCGCCCCTGTGATTTACCTTGCGACGTCACAAGTGACACTCATCAGCCGCAATCTGCGCGTGCGGGTCGCCGCTAGGAAGGGAAACACCAAAGGGACCGTCTCCAGGCTCCTTCCCCTGACGACATGGGCAACGCACAGCGCATGCTAGCTGTGCACAGACACCGCGCGGACACGGGCAATCAAGAGGTTAATTCACTCAACTATTCCACAGCTGCTACTCGCTCCACCCCCGCCTATCGGTGCACAGAATACCTGTGATTAGTTATTGCTCACAGCCTCCTGCTGCTTCTCCATTGGCTGCTTGTTCCTTATAAGCTCAGCCAGTCCTCTTGCAATCTGTCTGAGCATAAACTCCGTTCTAGTGACTTGTGTTTACCCCAAGCTTCCTGCGGCCCTGCTTTTGTCTTGTTTACTTCTTGTATTTTTGACCTAAGCTTGCACCCAGACTCCTGCCTTCTCTGGCCTCTGGACCACGGCTACGGACACGACGATTCTACATTATATCCCCCTGGACCCCGGCACCGCACAACGACATCCCGATCTCTCCACTCCTAGACCACGGCAAGTACCTTGACCAATCTGACTTCTCCTACCCTGACCCAGCTACACGACTACCACTCTGCACTCCGGACGTGGCTGCTGGGTTGTCGGTCGGTGGCGACCGACATCCCCTCCTCAGCCTCGCGGTCCCGCCTTGTTAGTGGTGAGCACACGTTACATCTATCCTCTATTCCTCACTTGATCTATATGCCCATTCTTGGCTCCGGCACACCTGTCCTCAAAGCCAGGGGTGCACAAACTTTTAGTCTGCGCCCCCCTGCCTGCTCTCCCTCCCTGCTCACACGCCACCCCCACTTACCTTGTCACTAGCATTACTGACTTCACAATATCATGTGATGTTGCATTTCCATGGCAATGTGACCTCCTGTAACACAGCGGCGTCATTGGACGCTTCCTTCGCACCTGTACTCGCTCCTCTGGACGTCTATAGGGGAAATCTCGCACTCCTGCTCATTTTCTACATTATACATGTCTCCTCATGTTTTAACTCTGCTTTCTCTAAGGCTGAACAACACTATTTCTTCTCACTCATCCACACTCACAAATCCAATCAACGCTGTGTTTTCTCTGTATTTGACTCCCTTCTCTAATTTTTTCCTCCCACATCCCTTCCTTCACTTATCCTTAAGCCTTTACCAAGATTCCTTCTGTCCCTTGCCCCTCCTCTCTGAATTTACCTAAACCTCCTCCACCCACTCCTTTTCTCCTGTTACACAGTTGGAAGTTTCTAAGCTGATATTCTCTTCTTCTACCACATGTCCTCTCGATCCCATTCCCTCACACCTTATCAGAACTCTTGCTCCTGTCATAGTCCCCACTCTCACTCATATTTTAAATTCCTCCTTGTCCTCTGGCATTTTACCCTCATCATTTAAGCATGCAGTGGTCACACCTGTTCTTAAACACACCCTAAACCCTATGTGCTTTACTAACTACCACCCTGTATCCCTCCAGCCTTTTGCCTCCAAACCGCTAGAATGTCTTGTGTTCTCCTGTATGACCAACTTTATCCCCATACCCTCCTAGACCCTTTACAGTCTGAATGTTGTACAGTTCCCGCAACAGACTGTCCTAACTAAAGTAGCCAATGATCTCCATGAAGCAAAATCCCAGGGTAATTTATCCCTGTTTATCATGGATTGTATTTTATTTAATTGTGTATAGATAAGCACAGTGACAAGGAATGCATTTTTATGGCAAATGCTTGTATTTATTGTATTTTGTGTTAATGTATTTTTTGGCTTGTCAATGTGGCAATCCATGCCCATATTGGAGGCATGGTTTACCACCGTCACAATCAATGGTTTTATTGTGAAATTTTTGTTTATATTTAAATGTGATATGTTTTATTTTTCACCTGTTTTTTTTTTTTTTTTTAATTGACGTGCCTATTCATTGCAATATTGGCATACCATTCCTATATTATGGGCATAGGTTATCACTGTGCATAACAATTAGTTTATTGGTAAATGTTTTGTCATATTGAAATATAATGTATTTTATTCAGTGCTTGTGTTTTTTAATTTGTAGCTTGCCCATTCATTGCCATAGTGGCAAACAATGCCCATAATATAGGCATGGTTTACCACTGTGACAATCAATGAGTAGAGCAGGAGGGTGTAGTTGCCCCGGGGAGGGTGGTTAGACCTTCCGGGAGGGTTGCGGGGGACAGGTTAACCCCTTTATTACTATAGCGGTTACTAACCGCTAAGGTGATTAAGGAGTTAGTGGCCAGTAGTTTGTTTTTTATTGTAATGTTGCTGCCCACGGAGGACGAGAAGGAAGATGAGGATGGCCTTCATCCTGGCAGGGGCAAGTGCAACTTTAATTTACTATATGCTGGCTGGGTAATGTTATAGTTTTTATGGGCAAATGAACTATTATCAAGATCTGGATAAAAGGGATTTTCCCATTACTGTACTGTATGTGTTGGGGGGTGAGG
The DNA here is from genome assembly GCF_040206685.1 of Ascaphus truei. Classification (NCBI taxonomy): domain Eukaryota; kingdom Metazoa; phylum Chordata; class Amphibia; order Anura; family Ascaphidae; genus Ascaphus; species Ascaphus truei. The sequence continues at coordinate 12,712,472 of NC_134489.1, forward strand.
TGTTGTTGGGGGTAGATGGGGTGGGTAGCAGGGAGCCCATTCATTGCCTTTTGGGTTATCTTTGCTCCCATTAACCACACTAGCAATGGGTGTATTGGCTTGTATTGGTGTTTGTATTGTGTTTTAATGTTTATTGGGGGTAGTGGGAGTGGGTGTAGGTGGTATTCGGCCCGTGGTGGATGTTTGACTATCGGGTGGGTAGAAGAATGGGCTAACCCTTTCATTACCTTAGCAGTTATTAAAACTAAGGCAATGAAGGGGTTAACTCCTCCCACAACTCTCCTGGTAGGCAAAAATACCCACCGCGGGCCAAATACAACCTTCACCTAACCCCTCTATCCCAAACAAACCGGGCGCTGGTATTTAACCCTTTCATTACCTTAGCGGTTAGCGGTTAGCGGTTAGTCTCTAAGGTAATGAAGCTGCCTGTAATGTATTTTTATTACATAGGATTGAAGCAGGGGATCTCTGGAGCTCATATTAATGTGGGTCAGCTTCCGAGACTCCCGGCTTCAATCCGATGCAGTAAAACATAAAATAAAATTCTAAGTCCTACCACAAATCCCATCCTTCCACCCTTGAGGTGGCGAGACGAAATCTGCGAGTTTATTGCGTGCTGCAGCCCCAATGAGATTGTCGGAGCTACTAGAATAAGGCGATTTAACAAAAAATGCGAGTCTGAGATTCCGCTCGGTGGGCCTAAGCCGGAGCACTGCCGCTCGGGAAGGAGCACTTCCCGATCGACTTCGGCATGTTATCGAAGCTTTCTGTACAGCTACCTATGCCAAATCGTTCGAAAAGTGCTCAAAAAGCTTGATGACATAGTTATTGAAGTTTATAGAATATGCTCCTACTGTATCATTCAACTCTTTTGGGCTTAGCTATCATCTCTATGCAGAGTATGTATATGTATATATGCATCCCTTTGAGAAAACCGCTTGTATGTGACGAAACGCGCCAGGAAGGGTCACTACGACATTACGTCATCACGCATGCGCACGACGGGACCGTATCGAGCGCGGATTAGAATTTTGTCCAGCTACCATAGGGGAGACTCTCTGGAACTCCAGCAATTGGCTTTGACTGTTTCAAGGAGCCTGTTGATCTCAGTTACCATCTCTTCAGCATCAAGTGCAAGCTGAACTGTGGATTCTGGACGCAGATTGACCTTGGCGGTGATATTTATCACAAATTGCTTTTATATTACTTACCCTTGTGAGTGATTTTCCTCCCCCCCCCTCCTTTATCCAATTAAATGTACCTTTTACGCTATGGGGCGTGCGCTCTCTCTTCTTTTTCTCCAATATGTATATACATATACACATATATACACACACACACACACACACACACACACACACACACACACACACACACACACACACACACACACACACACACACACACACTGCATTTCCTCGATTCTAAGACGCCATCGTTTGTAAGACACTATTGATTTAACAACAAATTTCGGGGGGGGGGGGGGAATAAACTACATTATATGCAAAGAATTTTTTTTGTTTTCAGGTACTTTCAATGCAGCATCATAGTGAAGTCTTGTTGATGACATTTTAAGTGACAATCATGGATACCTTCTGTGAACATGCGTAGGCAATGACAACTTAAATGAAGGCACCTTCAGCCTGTCATAGGGTATGAGCAACTTCCTGCTCAGCACTACTGGCGGTGTGCTAGAGTTGGCAGCATTGTGTTCTAGGTACGTAATCTATAGCATAGGAGATCAAGTGATCCTCAGTTAACTCACATTAGCGGCGATAGTGGTACAGGAACCATATCCGTTTTCAATTTACATCGATTGTAAGACGCATCCCGATTTCCGAAATGGTAAAATGTGAAAAAACAGACATCTTAGAATTGAGGAAATATAGTATATATGGTATATATATACTCCACCCCTAATCTCACTTCTGCAATCCAGTCCCAAGTCTCTGATTGCCTCTTATTTAAATCCTTGTGGATGGTGCTCTGCCACCTTAAACGTAATATATATAAAACACAGCTCCTAATAGTTCCTCCTTAAACCTGGCATAACATCCCCTGTCTCCATCACATTAAATGGTACAACCATCTATACTGTCACCAAAGCACGTTGCTTAGGTGTGATGTGTGACTCCTCACTTTCCTTCTCTATTCACATTCACACCATAGCTAAAATGTGTTGCTTCTTCCGTAGTATTGCCAAGATCCACCCCTTCCTCTGTCAATATACTGCTACAACTGTAATGCATGCCCTTATCCTCACCCGGCCGGATTATTGTAACATACTGCTAATAAGCCTCGCAACTTTCTTCTTTGCAATCTATACAAAATTCTGTTGCTACAATAATTTCACTTTCTCCTAGAACAGTCCCTCCTCATCTCCTCCTTAAATCCCTCTCCTGGCTTCCCATCAACGTGTGGATCACAAACAAACTTTTCCTCCTTACCGTAAAGGCTCTCCACTCACCTGCTCTCATTTTGTCCCTGCTCATCTCCTGCGCTCTGCCCATATCTGTCTCCTTTCCAGACCTTTTACCTTAAACTTTTCCCCCTCACTGCCCCTTACCTGTGGAACTCCCTCACACTCGGTATTCTCCAAGCACCTTCTCTCCCCACCTTCAAATCAAACCTTAAAACTTACCTTATAGATGAAGCATCCCAATAGCCTGGACTCATGGCTACTGTTCCACACTCAGTCGCTCCTACCAACCAATTGTTGCCAAGCACTGCCACCTACAGCAGTTACTACCTCGCCTGCTGTCTCTGTAAGTCTGCCAGGATACCGCTTACATTATAAGCTCTCTGGTGCAGGGATTTCCTTTCCTATTTTCTTTTTTTGTTTGTTGCTCTTATTGTATGATAATTCCTTGTATGGTATTGTATTGTCTCCTTTGCAAAGTGTAGAGTACACTGTGGGCGCTATATTAAAGCTGCAGTTCAGACTTTTTTTTAATTTTTTTTTACTTCAATAGTTTCATGTGTACAATCTCTAATTACCTAAAGAATTGTATAGCTGCAGGTCAATTCGTTCTCCATGTATTGATCTGCAAAATTTGGTGACATCATTAGTGAAGGGATCTGTTTTTTTTCTGCTTCGGTCTCTCAGTGGAAGCTCATGAGTATTCATGAGCACTCCTGCACTGACATGTGCTAGAGGGAGGGCAGGGCTGACAAAGGGGTGTGCCAGGGCTTGTGACAGGACATGAAGGGGCAGTGCCTTAGCAAATGGCTGTTAAAATAGAATACAAGAAAATTGGTCTTTCAAAGTTGTTTTTTTAAAAACAGAAAATGCTAAAAGTATTTTTTCTTACTACAGAACTGATTTATTAAAAAAACACACATGCAGGATATTGACTGAACTGCAGCTTTAAGTCTGTCAGCTCTGTTCACGGAGGGAGGGGGAGGAGTCACAGCCTGCAGCTTTAATAAAGATATAAATACAAACATATTTAGTATCAGTACATAAACAGTTGGTATCCATTGCACAAACTGGGTGATTAATATGTGTGAATTGGGAAAATTAAATAAATAAAGAAATCTGTGCAATTACTGTAATATCGAAGCCCTAACATAACACTGATCTCGCACAACGATTTCCTTCATGGAAGACAGTACTGCATAATGTGATCTTCTCGGTAGCAAAACCTCAAGCAAAAAAAAGTAAGAACACAATAGTGTAATAAAATTTACTTCAATGACACAACACAGAGGGGAAAGGACAAATCTCACACTTTGCCCACAGGTAACACACAGTGAGTGACTTGAGGTGCACTCCGACCCAACTTTGGTCATGTCCTCCGCTTCAGACTCCGTGCGCACGGCTTCCCCGATCTTACACTTCCGCATTCGAACTGCGGAGCTGTGGGATGGCTGCTGGTTTGGCTGTGGATAAGGTGGCTTCAAAGTCTCAAAGAGCCCCTGAGGAAGCCATAAAACGAGTAAAATGTGTTGGGAATTGAGACTTTGAGGCCACCGTACCCACAGCCAAACCAGAGCTCCGCAATTCGAATGTGGAAGTGTAAGACAAGGGAAGCCTTGCGCACAGAGTCTGAAGCTGAGGACGTGACCAGAGTTGGGTCGGAGTGCACCTCTAGTCACTCACTGTGTGTTATAAGTGGGCAAAGTGTGAGATTTGTCCTTTCCCCTCTGTGTTGTGTCATTGAAGTAAATTTTATTACACTATTGTGTTCTTACTTTTTTTGGAAAAATGGAAGCTGTCACATGGTACACCGACCCATCGGATTGGGGGTGTACCATGTGATGCCTCACATGGTATATCTCCAAATCTGATTGGTTAGAGTACCATATGATGGCTTCCATTTATTTTTTTAAGGATGTGACGTCATCTTAAAGGGAGGGAAGCATATCCTTCCTGATTGGCTGTCTTCCCTCAATTTTTGATGATGTCACATCCTTAAAAAAAATGGAAGCTGTCACCTGATAAACCAACCAATCGGATTGGGGGTGTACCATTTGCCACTCAAATGTGGCGTCACAGGCCTTATATAAGGCCTGTCCCATATCATTTGAGCCCACGAAGACGTTGGAGCAACATCTCTGGCCCTCTTGGATTATGATGAAGAAGAATAAGGAAAGAAAGAACTTACCTGAGATGTCTTTTCAATCAACAGAGGACCATGTACTTCTGCGCATCAGCTGTTGAGCATTGCATTGAGGGTGAACAGTTGGTGCCGGAGTAGAATTCGGAGGGTGAATCTCAGCGAAAGTAATAAATGCATTGATTGTATTTTATTTTTTGTGTATTTTTTTTTGAGGTTGCCCATTGACTTCCAATGAGCCAATTTATGCCCCTCTCTGAGTATAAGTAAGCACAGTGATAAGCAGTGCATTTTTTGGCAAATTATGGCTTTTATTTAAATGTATTTTATTTGGTGCTTGTTTTTTTTGTCAGCTTGCCCATTCATTGCCATAGTGACAAACCATGCCCATATTATCGGCATTTTTTACCACTGTGACAATCAATGGGTAGAGGGGGTGGGTGTTGGGGGTAGTTGCCCTGTGGAGGGTGATTAAACCTCTTGGGTGGGTAGTGGAAGAGGGGGTTAACCCCTTATTTACCATAGTAGTTAATAACCGCTAAGGTGATTAAGGGGTTTCAGGTCAGTAGTTGTTTTTTTTTTTACTGTCAGTGCCCACTGAAGAAGAGGAGGACACAGAGGAAGAAGGTGATAGTGCTGAGGTGAGGGAAGCAGCAGGTGATAGTGCTGAGGTGAGGGAAGCAGCAGCAGGTGATAGTGCTGAGGTAAGGGAAGCAGCAGCAGGTGATAGTGCTGAGGTGAGGGAAGCAGCAGCAGATGATAGTGCTGAGGTGAGTGATGCAGCAGCAGGTGATATTGCTGAGGTGAGGGAAGCAGTAGCAGGTGATATTGCTGAGGTGAGTGACGCAGCAGCAGGTGATAGTGCTAAGGTGAGTGAAGCAGACGAACAGTGTGTGTTTTAAATGTTCAATTGAGCAAACTAATTTCTCAATTTTTACATGGTGTGGCGATTTTCACTTATCATTCTCCACACCTGTAGCTACATTGAAAAATAGGTTGCCCACCTCTGCGTTAAGTTAATGAAACTGCTTTTATTTTGATAAGTGTTGAAACAGAGGGTCTCCGGAGCTGAAAGCATTAATTTCAGCCTCCAGGACCCCCTGCTTCCTGAGTTACAGGCCCTGTTATGGGGTGTCAGTATCCCCCTGCTTCCTGAGTTACAGGCCCTGTTATGGGGTGTCAGTATCCCCCTGCTTCCAGAGTTACAGGCCCTGTTATGGGGTGTCAGTATCCCCCTGCTTTGTTTAAATGTCCCGGTAACGCCGGCCGTGAAGCAGGAGAATTTAAACATGGCGGAGATACCAACATCCCATGCCGGGGCCTGTAATTCAGGAAGCAAGGGGTCCCCAGACCTGAAATTAATGTGGTTCAGCTCCGGAGACCCCCTGCTTGAATATTGTGTTATTAAAATCAAATAAGAGAGGTGTGCTCATTTATTAGAGGCGTACAGGGAGAGTAACTGATTCAGTCTCTCTCTTAGTGCGCATCTCTTACAGACAGGTGCAGCCCTCTAGGATTCACACAGTCCGAGTCCCATTCAGGTGCAGGGACCCCCGCCGTGTTAATCCCGATGGGCCATTACCGACTGGTAGGCGGTGAGCTGCGGACTAACGCATTGCACATGGTTGAAAAGCCCATGCTCGCAGGCAAGCGGCTGACCATTGTGCTACCTCGCTAACGATACATCGATCACACCTAAACTTGCCTTTACACACAGCCAACCCAGGATTATCTTACCATTATTTCTGTGAATAGCCTACAATGACACATGTATAAAGGGGTACCTTTAATATATTATTTGGTCATGGCACTTAGCACTTTCCATTGAAAACGTTATACGGGTCAGATCAAGATATATATTAACAATGATATACTATTCAGAAACACATCAAGAATTACATCTGAGACAGTATAATTTAGTTAATGTAATTAACTTAATAATGTTTTTAATTTATGTAAAGTTCATGTAGGATATGTTTCTTTGAACATGGAATATTATTATACAGTATATTGTGAACTAAAGTGTGTCCAATTAATTGACAAGTACTTTTTATAATAATTACAAAGAGACAAATTAGTTAACTGAATATTTTATTAACAAGCACAGTTCAAGCACTATGAAAGGGAAATAACTTCTAACACCATGAAACATAAACAAGGGCAGATAACAATTAAGCAAACATGTAATTGATCTCTTCCTCTTTTTGGCAGGGGGACGAGCAGGCTGACAAGGCTCCCTTCTGTGTGGTCTCCTACGCCTTTACGGAGCTCGGGCCACTTGTTTCCTGGGTGGATTAAGGGAAAGAGGAGGTGGAGGAGTGGACATCACAGCAGATACCCAGATGTATGCAGCAATGCAGTAGATGCTGCTGGAGTGAATGGTGTTGATGGTGTTGCAAACCCTTTGTTGCTTGCTGCACGGCCCACATAAGCCCATTGATGGCACCAGTCAGTGGGGCTAAACTGTTGCAAACATGAGTTGTATGTTGCTTCATTAGTTGGGTGATGGCACGGAAATTTCAGGTGCTGGTGTGAGAAATCCTGCTGAAATGCAGATTCATGTGATGGTATACAGACCGGTGGATCCGAATGAGCTGGTGCTGACAGACATATATCTCCCAGGGGTATTAATCAGCCTGTCTGTACGTGACGTAATACAGGTACTGTAGGTGATTCTAATTGCCCCTGGGTTGATCTGCTCAATGCTTACTGCCTCTGTGATATGGAGATAATCACACATATAAACGCTGGACAGAGGTGTTGACGTGGTGTTAATAAAGGTGTTAATAAAGAAAGCTATATCTATGTAGTGGCAAGATTAGTGAGGGTATGAATCAAAATGCCCGTACATAGTACAGTACACGGCATACGATTCTAATTCCCTCTCTTGCTATATATTGTCCCAAGGCCTGTAGTATACAGATGTAGGGAGGTGGCTGAAGACAGTGACTGGACACGACTGTGCAGCTCTTCTGAAAAGGGAGCAGTGGTATTTTCTCTCTGCAACGTGGCTCATAAAGCGAAGAATGAATGCAGCGGGCTCTCATTCAAAAACACGGAGCCCTGCAGCGTCAATCCTTCCGGGCCACCAGACTCGCTGTCCTTGTGGCAGAGCAGGGGCTGTGGGTCTCCGCATGTTTCTCCGCGGCCACAGGGACAGAAATCTTACTACAGCTGTTCTTGCATAATAGGATATCTTTATTTTAAGCATTTCACATCTATTTTATTGTGAGAACTACCCACCAGATGTGTGTGTGAGTGACTAGCAAATAATACTGTCATGTGTGATGGACAAGGTAGCTAGCGTAGGACATATCAATACATTAGATTGATATACACTGGAAGATGTCTGTTTGTTACTTCTCATGCTGCCCCTTGTCAAGATCTGCTGTGTCCACCGTGGATGGAAGTCCTAGTACCTGCGAAGGTGAGATGACTCCCATCAAGCGTTCTTCTTACCCTGAAAGAGTCAGTTGTGGTGGGTGGGGGTGGTATCCTGTCCACCGTGTCTGGGCAGCATTGTCAGCCAGTTTTGTTATTGACCTTGCACTTACTGTCTGCCCAGCACTCCTTGAGCATATCCACTGTTCTAATAGTATTCCCGAGGGCATTCATCCTGGTAGCAAGAATACTGCGTCAAATGCGATTCTTCTCCGCTGTGCTTGTTCTGGCGCACCACTCCCCAAAAAGCTTGGAGCAGTTATTCACCACCCAATTGATGAGGATTTCTAATGCCTCCTTAGTCAACTCGATGCTTCCTATTCTTCCTGCTGCAACATCAGCAGCAGCGACAGCACAGGTAGCAGTCTCCTGTGTAAGTTCAGGCTAAAGTGGCTTACAAGATTCCCTATTTATAGTGTATTTATTTGGATTTTAACGTGCGCATGGGTGTAACATTAAAGCCTGCTAACCCTGCCAAGGTAAACCCCATTTAAGCAGATAGCTACACTAAATACATATTTTTTAATGTCTTGTGGACTAAACATCTTCACTATTTCAATGGAAGGTAGTAGGCTGGGACTGAGCACGGGAATGTGAGATATGTGAAAGTGCCTAAAGGGTTAAAGGAATGAACCATTTACAGCGGCGGCCGCCTTTAATCTCCTGCGCCCGTTTCCCCTCGTTTTTTACAATCGCGGGCAGATGCGGCATGTTTTCTGCCGTTTTTGGCGCCGCGGGCGCTTTCAATGTTAAGCGCCATTAGCGCTGTCTGGGAAATGCGGCTGATGCGCGGCCAAGTCCGTGAGAAACGGAAAACATCCCCGAATTTTTTCGGGGATGTAGGAGGTTAAAAGGGGCCGCAGCTGTATGCTGTCTGCAATTCAGGGCCGTTAAAAAAAAAACAGAAATAAAATCCTCTAAACATTATGAAGGAAAAATTGTAAATACACAAGATATCACTATGCATTTTATAATATTGCTCTGCATGTTTATTATGCTGCTCTGTATATCAATATATTGCTTTGGATTTTATTATATTGTTCTGCCTGTTATTATATGCTGCTCTGCATGTTATTACATTGCTCTGCATGTTATTATACTGCTCTGTATGTTATTATACTGCTCTGTATGTTATTAAACGGCTCTGCATGTTATTATACTGCTCTGTATGTTATTATACTGCTCTGTATGTTATTAAACTGCTCTGCATGTTATTATACTGCTCTGTATGTTATTATACTGCTCTGTATGTTATTAAACTGCTCTGCATGTTATTATACTGCTCTGTGTGTTATTAAACTGCTCTGCATGTTATTATATTGCTCTATATGTTATTATACTGCTCTGTATGTTATTAAACTGCTCTGCGTGTTATTATATTGCTCTGTATGTTATTATACTGCTCTGTATGTTATTAAACTGCTCTGCATGTTATTATACTGCTCTGTATGTTATTATATTGCTCTGCATGTTATTATACTGCTCTGCATGTTATTATACTGCTCTACATGTTATTATACTGCTCTGTATGTTATTAAACTGCTCTACATGTTATTATATTGCTCTGCATGTTATTATACTGCTCTGTATGTTATTATACTGCTCTACATGTTATTATATTGCTCTGCCTGTTATTATATGCTGCTCTGCATGTTAGTATATTGCTCTGCGTGCTAATATATTGCTCTGGATGTTATACTGCTCGGTATGTTATTATATTGCTTTGCAATGCATTGCTGGGCCCCCTGGCAGCAAAGGACTTATAATTCATACTGACCAAATCAGGTCAGCATTTGCCTGCCCCTCTGTGCACTATGGTAACTGGACAAGGCAGCACTGCTGGAGAGGGAGCAGGTTACTGTAAGCCGCTCGTGGAAATTATTACAAGATGGTAATTACAGCAACAGCAGGTCTGGTTCTGCATGAGTGCGCTGCTCATCTCCAACTAGATCCTATGTCACAAGAATGTCTGGTGCCGAGACACCAATCAACCATTATTGTTATGATGCAGTGGTCCACTCAGCACTATCTGATTTTCACACCTGCAGATGCGTGTGTGTGTGTGTGTGTGTGTGTGTATATATATATATATATGTAACGGGTATTCACTGTGAATACAGACGCTACTACCTGCTGTGTATACCTGTGTGGCTCTCAGGAGCATAAGCCTCCGCTCGGGGAGCCTGGGGTACATACATATAACACAATCTCATGGTGCAACGCCTCCACCTGCGATGGCTCCCGCCAGAGGAGGAGTGGTTCCGCGCAGGATAACTATAGATATATATATATATATATATATATATATATATATATATATATATCACTCCACACACCGCATGTAAAACCAATGACTTTACTGTATAGCATGTACTTATTCATAAATCAACAGGTGTCCCTCTCTAGAGGAGACACTGACTACTGCGTCTCGCAGGACGCTCCCACCTACACCGGGTGATCCCACCCCGTGTCCAATAACCCCACACAATATGTCCCGCACCCTTAAAGGGAGATGATATGTGTGACTGCGCAGCCACTAGTCCCGTATTAATAATATATATATATATATATATATATATATATATATATATATATATATATATATATGTAGGATCGTTGGTGCATTTGTTGATGGTTACCTGCCGAGCACTCCAGTGCCCGGGCCTGCCAAGGAGCTTCACAAAGGATCCGAAGGCTGACGAATACAGGAACTACCGTCCGGGGCGATCCCACCCGGATGGTTGCTGCAGCGGCAGCGGAGGTCTGAGCCCAAACCTCTGGATGGACGTGCGGCGTCCGCTGTGTCCCTAACTGATTCTGTGTAGTAAGGGGAAGGGTCCCTAACCTGGGGCCTGTCCCTACAACACTCAAACTACTGGTGACTCAGGGCTATCTGGGGCCTAGGGGGCTGCTGGCCTAGTGCAGGGAGTCACTGATTCCTGCACCCTACCTCCTTCCCCTAGCTGCTCCTGACGCCGACTAACGTGCTCCTAAACCCTGCGAAATGTATCTATCCCTGAGCACGGAGATACTGTAGCTGTATTGGCTCCCTGGGGTCACGTAGGGTGCTCCTAAGGCTCATGGGAGATGTAGTCCCTTCTGTGAGCCCTCTCCTGATTGGCCCTCGTTCGCGCGCGTCTCCTGCGCATGCGCAAACTTCCCTGCTGGCCACCGCACCAAGATCTGCACTGCGCATGCGCCAACAATTAGAAGATGGCAACGCCCTCACCGCCCTTCTTCGGGAGCGCCGGGAGCCCTAACAACGCGATCGCGGGCCTGGCAACCGGCCGCACGCGTCCCTGGCAACCCCCGAGCAGGATCCTCGCCGCCCCCACTCTTCCAATCGGCCAACGGGACTGCCATTGGGCTCGGCAGCACCCGCGATCGCCAGGAAGGTGAGGGGGGCTTGGCAGGCAGGGGGGACCTGGCTACATGTATGTATGTATGTATGTATGTATATATATATATATGTATATATGTATGTATGTGTGTATGTATGTATGTGTGTGTGTATGTATGTATGTATGTATGTATGTATGTATATATATGTATATATGTATGTATGTATGTATGTATGTATGTATGTATGTATATATATGTATATATGTATGTATGTATGTATGTATGTATGTATGTATGTATGTATGTATGTATGTATGTATATATATATATGAGAAACTGTACATAATACCGCGCTAACATTTTTTGACGGGACAGGGGCTAAACAAGAGAATGAATCTGCATCGCCACAACATCACACGCGGAACAAGAGCCAGTCCTGTCGGCGAACATTTATCTGACTCTGGCCACAAGATGAACGATCTGATGGTGGCCATACTCATACTGATCTCCTCCTGGTTGTAATCCCGTGAGAGTCCGTGTCCACCAGTACTGTAGGATACTGACACGGTAATCAGACTTCCTGCATCAAGATTCCAAACGTGATGGAGGACGGACAGGCTCCAAATCGAGCAAAAGATGGAATTGCTCAAAGTATGAATGATAACAATAAAAAAGCCCAGTGCTAGCTACTAAGAGGAGATCAGGTGCGCGCGCACCCTTCCGGTATCCACGACAGGAGTGTGTTGGACACCACACACGGTACATATCTACGGAGGCTCCATCGGGTGACAGTAAAGACTCCATTTATTGTCTGATTTTATTTTGCACAATGTAAGTGTCCGTGATTCACCTGCACGTTTATTTTATTATTAAATGACAGTATTACGCTATGGGAGCCGCGCTGTCTTCTTTTCGTTCTACAGATTAAGAGGAAGGTGGTTTTTTCCTGAAGACCGGCAGCGACACCCAGTAGCTGTTTTATTTTTTATTTCATTTTTTCACCGTATCTCTTGGGGCTTTTTTAACCCTTTCCTTTCCCCATTCCCTCCCTTTTTAATTACCCTCCCCTGCCAGTGTTTGTGTTGTATGAACTTCCATGTTTTATCCCTAGTAGTCACTTTGTATACACTAGTACTAGTGGTTTCAATGTGGACATTTATCTGTGTGCAATTATCACCCCTGTGGTCTGGTATTCCGGCTAGCGCAGCAGTGTGTTTTTTTGCTCTTTTTTTCTTGATATATATATATATATATTATTAAGGTTATGGTGGGTAAAAAAAGTGACTAAAACCCTCCACAGTAAAGCATAAAGCAACTGTAAATATTCCTATATATTCATTTGCATGTCTTAGACAGGTCTGCAACCCTGTCTTTCACCTTTATCACCCAGCACTTCCACTGTAGCAAGGGATTCTGGGAAATGACATGCAAATGAGCACACAGCGCCACCTTTTATCTCATGCTCACATTACATGTCATTATCAGTGTGGTGCAGGTACAGGGGGAGGGAATCACAGTGTGGTGCAGGTACAGGGGGGGGAATCACAGTGTGGTGCAGGTACAGGGGGAGGGAATCACAGTGTGGTGCAGGTACAGGGGGAGGGAATCACAGTGAGGTGCAGGTACAGGGGGAGGGAATCACAGTGTGGTGCAGGCACAGGGGGAGGGAATCACAGTGGGGTGCAGGTACATGGGGAGGGAATCACAGTGTGGTGCAGGTACGGGGGAGGGAATCACAGTGTGGTGCAGGTACGGGGGAGGGAATCACAGTGAGGTGCAGGTACAGGGGGAGGGAATCACAGTGAGGTGCAGGTACAGGGGGAGGGAATCACAGTGTGGTGCAGGTACGGGGGAGGGAATCACAGTGAGGTGCAGGTACGGGGGAGGGAATCACAGTGTGGCGCAGGTACAGGGGGAGGGAATCACAGTGAGGTGCAGGTACAGGGGGAGGGAATCACAGTGAGGTGCAGGTACAGGGGGAGGGAATCACAGTGTAGTACAGGTACAGGGGGAGGGAATCACAGTGGGGTGCAGGTACAGGGGGAGGGAATTACAGTGTGGTGCAGGCACAGGGGGAGGGAATCACAGTGGGGTGCAGGTACAGGGGGAGGGAATCACAGTGAGGTGCAGGTACAGGGGGAGGGAATCACAGTGGGGTGCAGGTACAGGGGGAGGGAATCACAGTGTGGTGCAGGTACAGGGGGAGGGAATCACAGTGAGGTGCAGGTACAGGGGGAGGGAATCACAGTGTGGTGCAGGCACAGGGGGAGGGAATCACAGTGTGGTGCAGGTACAGGGGGAGGGAATCACAGTGAGGTGCAGGTACAGGGGGAGGGAATCACAGTGTAGTACAGGTACAGGGGGAGGGAATCACAGTGGGGTGCAGGTACAGGGGGAGGGAATCACAGTGTGGTGCAGGCACAGGGGGAGGGAATCACAGTGGGGTGCAGGTACAGGGGGAGGGAATCACAGTGAGGTGCAGGTACAGGGGGAGGGAATCACAGTGGGGTGCAGGTACAGGGGGAGGGAATCACAGTGGGGTGCAGGTACAGGGGGAGGGAATCACAGTGGGGTGCAGGTACAGGGGGAGGGAATTACAGTGGGGTGCAGGTACAGGGGGAGGGAATCACAGTGAGGTGCACGTACAGGGGGAGGGAATCACAGTGGGGTGCAGGTACAGGGGGAGGGAATCACAGTGGGGTGCAGGTACAGGGGGAGGGAATCACAGTGGGGTGCAGGTACAGGGGGAGGGAATCACAGTGGGGTGCAGGTACAGGGGGAGGGAATCACAGTGGGTGCAGGTACAGGGGGAGGGAATCACAGTGGGGTGCAGGTACAGGGGGAGGGAATCACAGTGAGGTGCAGGTACAGGGGGAGGGAATCACAGTGGGGTGCAGGTACAGGGGGAGGGAATCACAGTGAGGTGCAGGTACAGGGGGAGGGAATCACAGTGGGGTGCAGGTACGGGGGAGGGAATCACAGTGTGGTGCAGGTACAGGGGGGGGAATCACAGTGTGGTGCAGGTACAGGGGGAGGGAATCACAGTGAGGTGCAGGTACAGGGGGAGGGAATCACAGTGTGGTGCAGGTACAGGGGGAGGGAATCACAGTGTGGTGCAGGTACGGGGGAGGGAATCACAGTGGGGTGCAGGTACAGGGGGAGGGAATCACAGTGGGGTGCAGGTACAGGGGGAGGGAATCACAGTGTGGTGCAGGTACAGGGGGAGGGAATCACAGTGAGGTGCAGGTACAGGGGGAGGGAATCACAGTGTGGTGCAGGCACAGGGGGAGGGAATCCCAGTGAGGTGCAGGTACAGGGGGAGGGAATCACAGTGTGGTGCAGGTACCGTGGGGGGGGGGGGAATCACAGTGTGGTGCAGGTACAGGGGGAGGGAATCACAGTGTGGTGCAGGTACAGGGGGAGGGAATCACAGTGAGGTGCAGGTACAGGGGGAGGAAATCACAGTGGGGTGCAGGTACAGGGGGAGGGAATTACAGTGGGGTGCAGGTACAGGGGGAGGGAATCACAGTGGGGTGCAGGTACAGGGGGAGAGAATCACAGTGTGGTGCAGGTACAGGGGAGGGAATCACAGTGAGGTGCAGGTACAGGGGGAGGGAATCACAGTGAGGTGCAAGTACAGTGGGAGGGAATCACAGTGTGGTGCAGGTGCAGGGGGGGGAATCACAGTGGGGTGCAGGTACAGGGGGAGGGAATTACAGAGGGGTGCAGGTACAGGGGGATGGAATCACAGTGTGGTGCAGGTGCAGGGGGAGGGAATCATAGTGTGGTGCAGGTACAGGGGGAGGGAATCACAGTGAGGTGCAAGTACAGTGGGAGGGAATCATAGTGTGGTGCAGGTACAGGGGGAGGGAATCACAGTGTGGTGCAGGTACAGGGGGAGGGAATCACAGTGTGGTGCAGGTACAGGGGGAGGGAATCACAGTGTGGTGCAGGTACAGGGGGAGGGAATCACAGTGTGGTGCAGGTACAGGGGGAGGGAATCATAGTGTGGTGCAGGTACAGTGGGAGGGAATCACAGTGTGGTGCATGCACAGGGGGAGGGAATCACAGTGTGGCAGGTACAGGGGGAGGGAATCACAGTGGGGTGCAGGTACATGGGGAGGGAATCACAGTGTGGTGCAGGTACGGGGGAGGGAATCACAGTGTGGTGCAGGTACGGGGGAGGGAATCACAGTGAGGTGCAGGTACAGGGGGAGGGAATCACAGTGAGGTGCAGGTACAGGGGGAGGGAATCACAGTGAGGTGCAGGTACAGGGGGAGGGAATCACAGTGTGGTGCAGGTACGGGGGAGGGAATCACAGTGAGGTGCAGGTACGGGGGAGGGAATCACAGTGTGGCGCAGGTACAGGGGGAGGGAATCACAGTGAGGTGCAGGTACAGGGGGAGGGAATCACAGTGAGGTGCAGGTACAGGGGGAGGGAATCACAGTGTAGTACAGGGGGAGGGAATCACAGTGGGGTGCAGGTACAGGGGGAGGGAATCACAGTGTGGTGCAGGTACAGGGGGAGGGAATCACAGTGTGGTGCAGGTACAGGGGGGGGAATCACAGTGTGGTGCAGGTACAGGGGGAGGGAATCACAGTGTGGTGCAGGCACAGGGGGAGGGAATCACAGTGGGGTGCAGGTACAGGGGGAGGGAATCACAGTGAGGTGCAGGTACAGGGGGAGGGAATCACAGTGGGGTGCAGGTACAGGGGGGGGAATCACAGTGTGGTGCAGGTACAGGGGGAGGGAATCACAGTGTGGTGCAGGCACAGGGGGAGGGAATCACAGTGGGGTGCAGGTACAGGGGGAGGGAATCACAGTGAGGTGCAGGTACAGGGGGAGGGAATCACAGTGGGGTGCAGGTACAGGGGGAGGGAATCACAGTGGGGTGCAGGTACAGGGGGAGGGAATCACAGTGGGGTGCAGGTACAGGGGGAGGGAATTACAGTGGGGTGCAGGTACAGGGGGAGGGAATCACAGTGAGGTGCACGTACAGGGGGAGGGAATCACAGTGGGGTGCAGGTACAGGGGGAGGGAATCACAGTGGGGTGCAGGTACAGGGGGAGGGAATCACAGTGGGGTGCAGGTACAGGGGGAGGGAATCACAGTGGGGTGCAGGTACAGGGGGAGGGAATCACAGTGGGGTGCAGGTACAGGGGGAGGGAATCACAGTGGGGTGCAGGTACAGGGGGAGGGAATCACAGTGAGGTGCAGGTACAGGGGGAGGGAATCACAGTGGGGTGCAGGTACAGGGGGAGGGAATCACAGTGAGGTGCAGGTACAGGGGGAGGGAATCACAGTGGGGTGCAGGTACGGGGGAGGGAATCACAGTGTGGTGCAGGTACAGGGGGGGGAATCACAGTGTGGTGCAGGTACAGGGGGAGGGAATCACAGTGAGGTGCAGGTACAGGGGGAGGGAATCACAGTGTGGTGCAGGTACAGGGGGAGGGAATCACAGTGTGGTGCAGGTACGGGGGAGGGAATCACAGTGGGGTGCAGGTACAGGGGGAGGGAATCACAGTGGGGTGCAGGTACAGGGGGAGGGAATCACAGTGTGGTGCAGGTACAGGGGGAGGGAATCACAGTGAGGTGCAGGTACAGGGGGAGGGAATCACAGTGTGGTGCAGGCACAGGGGGAGGGAATCCCAGTGAGGTGCAGGTACAGGGGGAGGGAATCACAGTGTGGTGCAGGTACCGGGGGGGGGGAATCACAGTGTGGTGCAGGTACAGGGGGAGGGAATCACAGTGTGGTGCATGTACAGGGGGAGGGAATCACAGTGAGGTGCAGGTACAGGGGGAGGAAATCACAGTGGGGTGCAGGTACAGGGGAGGGAATTACAGTGGGGTGCAGGTACAGGGGGAGGGAATCACAGTGGGGTGCAGGTACAGGGGGAGAGAATCACAGTGTGGTGCAGGTACAGGGGGAGGGAATCACAGTGAGGTGCAGGTACAGGGGGAGGGAATCACAGTGAGGTGCAAGTACAGTGGGAGGGAATCACAGTGTGGTGCTGGTGCAGGGGGGGGAATCACAGTGGGGTGCAGGTACAGGGGGAGGGAATTACAGTGGGGTGCAGGTACAGGGGGATGGAATCACAGTGTGGTGCAGGTGCAGGGGGAGGGAATCATAGTGTGGTGCAGGTACAGGGGGAGGGAATCACAGTGAGGTGCAAGTACAGTGGGAGGGAATCACAGTGTGGTGCAGGTACAGGGGGAGGGAATCACAGTGTGGTGCAGGTACAGGGGGAGGGAATCACAGTGTGGTGCAGGTACAGGGGGAGGGAATCACAGTGTGGTGCAGGTACAGGGGGAGGGAATCACAGTGTGGTGCAGGTACAGGGGGAGGGAATCATAGTGTGGTGCAGGTACAGTGGGAGGGAATCACAGTGTGGTGCATACACAGGGGGAGGGAATCACAGTGTGGTGCAGGTACAGGGGGAGGGAATCACAGTGGGGTGCAGGTACATGGGGAGGGAATCACAGTGTGGTGCAGGTACGGGGGAGGGAATCACAGTGTGGTGCAGGTACGGGGGAGGGAATCACAGTGAGGTGCAGGTACAGGGGGAGGGAATCACAGTGAGGTGCAGGTACAGGGGGAGGGAATCACAGTGAGGTGCAGGTACAGGGGGAGGGAATCACAGTGTGGTGCAGGTACGGGGGAGGGAATCACAGTGAGGTGCAGGTACGGGGGAGGGAATCACAGTGTGGCGCAGGTACAGGGGGAGGGAATCACAGTGAGGTGCAGGTACAGGGGGAGGGAATCACAGTGAGGTGCAGGTACAGGGGGAGGGAATCACAGTGTAGTACAGGTACAGGGGGAGGGAATCACAGTGGGGTGCAGGTACAGGGGGAGGGAATTACAGTGTGGTGCAGGTACAGGGGGAGGGAATCACAGTGTGGTGCAGGTACAGGGGGGGGAATCACAGTGTGGTGCAGGTACAGGGGGAGGGAATCACAGTGTGGTGCAGGCACAGGGGGAGGGAATCACAGTGGGGTGCAGGTACAGGGAGAGGGAATCACAGTGAGGTGCAGGTACAGGGGGAGGGAATCACAGTGGGGTGCAGGTACAGGGGGAGGGAATCACAGTGGGGTGCAGGTACAGGGGGAGGGAATCACAGTGGGGTGCAGGTACAGGGGGAGGGAATTACAGTGGGGTGCAGGTACAGGGGGAGGGAATCACAGTGAGGTGCACGTACAGGGGGAGGGAATCATAGTGTGGTGCAGGTACAGGGGGAGGGAATCACAGTGAGGTGCAGGTACAGGGGGAGGGAATCACAGTGGGGTGCAGGTACAGGGGGAGGTATCACAGTGGGGTGCAGGTACAGGGGGAGGGAATCACAGTGCGATGCAGGTACAGGGGGAGGGAATCACAGTGAGGTGCAGGTACAGAGGGGAGGGAATCACAGTGCGATGCAGGTACAGGGGGAGGGAATCACAGTGAGGCGCAGGTACAGGGGGAGGGAATCACAGTGTGGTGCAGGTACAGGGGGAGGGAATCACAGTGAGGTGCAGGTACAGGGGGAGGGAATCACAGTGAGGTGCAGGTACAGGGGGAGGGAATCACAGTGAGGTGCAGGTACAGGGGGAGGGAATCACAGTCTGGTGCAGGTACAGGGGGAGGGAATCACAGTGTGGTGCAGATACAGGGGGAGGGTATCACAGTGTGGTGCAGGTACAGGGGGAGGGAATCCCAGTGTGGTGCAGGTACAGGGGAGGGAATCACAGTGGGGTGCAGGTACAGAGGGGAGGGAATCACAGTGTGGTGCAGGTACAGGGGGAGGGAATCACAGTGTGGTGCAGGTACAGGGGGAGGGAATCACAGTGTGGTGCAGGCACAGGGGGAGGGAATCACAGTGTGGTGCAGGTACAGGGGGAGCGAATCACAGTGTGGTGCAGGTACAGGGGGAGGGAAACACAGTGTGGTGCAGGTACAGGGGGAGGGAATCACAGTGTGGTGCAGGTACAGGGGGGGGGAATCACAGTGAGGTGCAGGTACAGGGGGGGGAATCACAGTGTGGTGCAGGTACAGGGGGAGGGAAACACAGTGTGGTGCAGGTACAGGGGGAGGGAATCACAGTGTGGTGCAGGTACAGGGGGAGGGAATCACAGTGTGGTATAGGTACAGGGGGGGGGGGGGACATGCCACAGCAGTGCCGGGAGATGTGCTGCCAGCAGGGGGGGGGGGGGGAGGGAGGGGCAGCGGACATGTTCCGGCAGAGGGGAGAGACACACACACACACACACATATATACACACACACACACAGACAAATCTCACCCGCACTACATCCAGCAGCAGGGGGAAGGGGGGGTGGGGACATGTATTCAATATTACATTCCCCGGGCGGTAGTATCCCTTTTGGGACTTAAACATTGGGTTAATATCCACCTGTTGGACATAATACATTTGGTTTAGTTTTTTTTGCTTTTCCCGTGTGAAGCTGTATTTGGATCACTTTTGTGCTCTATACTGATTTTATCTAATCTCTTTTACCTGGCACCACGACAACCTCTGCTGAGGCCCCTTACACTGACCTAATATATAAATATGTATTATCGTTGTAGAGGTAAAAGTCATTAACTACATTCAGTGAATACTGAGGAAAGTACGATTAAGTGCTTTTTAACTCCATTTATATATGTGGGCATACACTTCATTAACCACACTTTGTATATCCTGTGCACTGTTTATTTTGTGTGCGCGCGCACGCCAGAAATTACTGGATAAAAGAAGCAGCCCACCGGATAGTCATGGAAAATGCGTTACTGTATATTGTGGTCCATACATGACACCATTTTCTTGGATCCACTATGGGACTTTCATCAGCTTTATGCACAACTTGACAAATACAAACATGTATAGGTACAAAACCAAAAATAAAAAGTGCAAAAGGCCTGCAAAAAAAAAAAACAGATTCAAAGGGAGGTTCTTTGTTGCTAATCAACTTTCACATAGTGCAATACCTACTGTAACCAATGCGTTAACCACATTGTGGCAACAGACATAATAAAGATAAGTACTAAAAATCCAGAAACATTTTCTATTAAGCGAATGTAATCACCAATATACAATGGAACATCTACTAACGAAATCTAGAATAAAAGGGCTGACATCCAGCACACTGGAGTGATGTACTGTACCAGAAGCAGAATGGAAAATACATTATTAATACTTGAAAAACATAACAAATATTCATTTTATTTTTTTACAGATCTGTGGAACGGCTCTGGGAAACAGGTTCGTCCTTGGTTTACTATGGCCGTTTCATAGCTGATATTATTATAATTTGGGATGGTGAGGAAGAGATTCTTAAGGGTATTTTTTTTAATAATTTAACTCCAACAATATGGGATTAATGTTCACATACAATATTAGTTCCAGTTCTATTGTTTTCTTACATTTTATGTTCTCTCTAGATGAGGAATGCAACATTAAAAAAAAAAAGTACCCATTTAAAATCTTTTGCTGTTAATAGCTATTTATATGCTATTAGCAGCCACTACAAAAAATAGCTCGACAATATACCCTTCGGTCAGTATAATAGAATAAAAAGAAACTGTTCCCCGGAGGCTGATTTAAAAAAAAACAAAAAAACAATCAAGGATTTTTAACAGATACATTTGTTGTGAAAGGTTATGATGGCAAAGCTTTTATCAGAAGCTTTCACATGGTCCAACGGGTGGATATAAATAAACAACCATCAGAATCAAAAAAATAGGAGCCAGTTTAGGGGAGATGTCTTTGGTAGAGTGACAAAATACTGTATGTGTCAAACTAATTCCAACTCCTTCTATGGGCAGTCACGGTCCCCCCAAATGTATCACTCAATTCAATCCATTTGCACATTAGGAAGTTACTCAATCTGCACTGGGAGGCTCTCTTATCTCGAGCCCCCATTTCCAAAACAGGCTCCGATTATTTTTTAAAAAGCTACTGTAGAAAAGGTATATTTTCTGTATATATGTATAATATATATATATATATATATATATTTTTTTTTAAACAGCAATCTCAAGCAGGTTGAGACATCTCTACTTGTACAACACTTTCCAATGCCAAAGGAAACTACCAGTGTGGTAGGAGTCGATGCATTACCTGTAGACAGTAGTCACTAAAGATGCATTCATTTCTCATAGTAATGGCGATGAATTCAAAGTCAGAGGACATATAATCTGCCTGACTACCCATGTAATATACTACTGTACTTGTGACATCAAATATGTTGGACACACGAACCTACTAGATTCTTGGATGGAGCATAGGCGTGTAACCCTCCCTGCCTGGCTCCTAGGGAGTTTACTTCGGTCTATAATATTTGGCTACTCAGCATAGTTTACCTAAATTAAGGGTGCTGGATTGAGGCAGCTGGTTGATGAGGTAGCAAGGGTGAAAATGATGGGCGCCAGGAATTTTTCTAGTACAACTCCAATCTTCATTCTGGTAGCCAAGCATGGGGACACATCACACACATACTCGACATAGATGTACGTTGCATTATATACTCTCTGTTACTCATGACACGGTACTGTGAAATCATGGATTTCTTCTTCCATTGGTAAGGGTAATTCTTTGAGTTGATGTTGAGGTGCACAGTGACTCCCAGTGTCATAAAACAGAGGGAATAGACCACAACATAGCACAGCTCTGTGAGTGATACTACTTTCAGATAGCTCACCCTCCAAGAGAGAGGTTAAGTGAACCTTATGCAGGTACAACAGTGGCTACAGATGCGCCATACTGTACCGTGAAGTGGTTGTAGGCTTAAAATACTTTGGCCAAAGAATTTAACTAAATGACCCATGCTTGAGAAAAGATATACAGTTAAGTATTTTACTATATAAAGTGTCATTAGATGTAGCACTAGGCCTTTTTGTCTCGTTATATATATATCCCAGTTCAACCCCGTTATAACGCGATCCGTTACAACGCGAATCCGCTTATCACGCGATGCAAGTAATAATAATGTGACCAATATTATTCACACTTGTGAGAACATAGTGCACAATCGAAGTACCAATCAGTGTTTCTAATGAAAGCACTGGAAGATTATCCCAAATAACTTCAGAGCGATGGAGCAGAACAACACATTAGTGTAGATCTTGGTTTACTAGAGAGGGGTAATAAGAGCCTTATGCAGGTACAGCAGTGGCTAGGGCCTACAGATGGGCCGTACCGTGATGTGGCTGTAGACTTAAAATATTTGGCCAAAGAATTTAACTAAATAAACTCTGCTTAAGAAAAGATATACGGTTAAGTACGTAACTATATAAAATGTCTAGTTAGATGTAGCACTAGGCATTTTTGTCTTTTTTTTATACATGAGGTCACAATCCCAGTAACCCTCCTTTTGACACGATACAGTATATGATGTGGTGGATTTGGGTTCTGAGCTTACAAGGTTTGTATGAGTTTATTAATTCCAGTTCATAAAACTGGAGGTTAGTGACCCCCCTCCTTCCTGTTTTAAAGCTCACGCATTTCACCTTTTAATTTGCAGTTCTTGCTAAGCACCTGTAAATTATTCGTCTAATTCAGATAGCTCACCCTCCAAGAGAGAGGTTAAGTGAACCTTATGCAGGTACAACAGTGGCTACAGATGCGCCATACTGTACCGTGAAGTGGTTGTAGGCTTAAAATACTTTGGCCAAATATAAGTTATAAAAAAAAAAAAATACTTTGGCCAAAGAATTTAACTAAATGACCCATGCTTGAGAAAAGATATACAGTTAAGTATTTTACTATATAAAGTGTCATTAGATGTAGCACTAGGCCTTTTTGTCTCTTGTTATATATATATATATATGTATATATGTGTGTGTGTGTATATATATATATATATATATATATATATATATATATATACACAGTTCAACCCTGTTATAATGCGATCTGTTACAACGCGATGTAAGCGTGGCTCACAATTTTCGTATTTATGAATACTTTACAACACTATTATTGGTGTCTTAAATATTTTATTGTACAATGCATACAATTGTACATTATTTCTAACGCGATCTGCTTATAACGTGATGTGATTCTTTGGACCCCAAGCAAAGCGTTATAAGGGGGTTGAGCTGTATATATATATATATATATATATATATATATATATATATATATATATATATATATATATATATATACCATATATATCATACTTTATATAAGTTATGGTGGGTGAAAAAGGCAACAAGTATGGTAAACCTACCCAGGTTGAAAATTGCAGAGCCAGTACAACCAGACTCACACTGGTGGGACCCAAAAGGTCAAAACAGCTGTCTGTGAGTGGTTTCACTGGCTTTGCATCTACTGTAATCCCATGCTGTGCTTAAAAGCTGTATGAACAGCGAGCATTAGCTTATAAGGGTTCCATGTAAAAATGGATTTCAGGCAAAAGGTGACACAGTGCTCATTTGCATGTCATTTTTATGAATCCCTTGCCGCAGTGGAAGCACTGTAGGTAATAATGGTGAAAGGCAGGGTTGCAGACAGCAGACCTGTCTAATACATGTGAATGTGCTCACAAGTGATCTTTGTACTATACACACACACACACACACACACACACACACACACACACACACACACACACACACACACACACACACACACACACACACACACACACACACACACACACACACACACACACACACACACACCCTTTTTCTGTTTGTTTAAAGTGGCAGGCTGAATAAAGCCATGGTTTAATTTCCCACAAATCGGTCTCCCTGAGTATGCACGTCTCTTACAAGGTGTGACCCAGAGAGGACCGAAACATTGGTTTTTGGTTTAAACTATAAATATTAATTTTTTGATACTCAAACTTGCACCTGTGGCAAAAAAAGGGTTAAGCATGGGTACATCTGTTTAATGTAT
This sequence comes from Ascaphus truei, assembly GCF_040206685.1. NCBI lineage: Eukaryota > Metazoa > Chordata > Amphibia > Anura > Ascaphidae > Ascaphus > Ascaphus truei. The sequence continues at coordinate 12,736,695 of NC_134489.1, forward strand.
GTATGTATATATGTATAGTTGCATTTTATAAGCGCCAACCCGGTACACAGAGCTTTCCAGTTTTTACAGCATTACAATAATGAAGCTAATTAGATTATTTATGCTCTGCTATCAGGGATCACACTTTAAATCAACGCTACATGAGGATAGCTGTGTATCCAGTAAGATAGACACCTGTATACAGATCACTGCATGTGTGCAGGTGAGATGTTATTAGCTGCAGTATAGAGCAGCCCTCCCGAGGCTTACCCTTTATCAGCACGATCAAATATAATTACACCATTTACTTTTCCATACTCTGAATGCCTTGCAGATAGATTTCTAGCTACCTTCAAAACATGAAGGGGAGGCGGGGGGGAGGGGGGGTTCCCTCCTTGTACGGTACACTGACTTTCTGTGAGCCCGGGTGCAGCAAATATTTAGCTAACTCAGATAATGTGCAGTGTTGTTAAAGGTGTAATTGCAGTCAAAATAAACTCTGAGCTAAACCCGTCATATAAATAGTGACCAATTAGACTCATGATGACCTAAAAGGTATTATTATTATTATTATTAAATCATCTTAATATCTACCGACGTCTAAACAATTGTATTTAAAGTATGGCCTGCTGTATTCGGGAGAATCTGTGGCTGTTTCCTCTCCCAGAATCCTCTGCTTGTCTTGTCCTTGCCCAAGTGAGGTGAATAACATCATCAGCCTGGTAAGAAAGTTTCACCTGCGTCTATCTGCCATGTTTCTCTATCCCCGGTGCGCTCTTAGACTGTAACCCATGACATGTGCCTGTCATTAGAACATTTTGATCTTTGGAGGGACTGAACCTTTAACAAATAAAACATACAGTATCACTGTCTTAGGTCACTCTGGTTCTATATAGGAATTACCATTTAAGCCACATGTCAGTTTGGTCCTATGTTGGACTGGCCCTTGCTTTCACACATTAAACATATAACTGTGGGGGACTTCCGGTGACGTCACCCGGTATGGACGGGTAAAAGAGGAGCTCCAGAGACCCGCGAGCTAATTCATGCAATAACCCACACTTTCCCCTAAAATTACCGGACTACTGTATATTAGTCTCCCCTGAAAGGTGAACCGAGGGGCAATGTCCAAAGCAAAAAGAACGGGCAACCAGGGAGTATCAAAGTACTTCTCGCCACCTCAAAGGGCTAAAGAGGGCACGATGGATCCTCAAGATGGCGCCGCGCCTCATGGCGCCTCGTTGCAATCGGGGGAAAAAACTCAGCCGAAAGAGCACCCTCCAACAAGCCCTGAACACCCCATAACCCGATCATACCTTGAGGAGCTACTTGCAGCAATGTCAGCAACACTCCAATCCTCCTTCCAAACGGAACTCAGGACAGCAGTGAGTGATATAAGAAAAGAAATCTCGGGGCTCACTGAAAAAACAACCACCCTAGAGAACAAGCTCACTGAATCCCTGCAACGACAGAGCGAAGCGGAAGAGGAGATAGGCCGCATAGGAGAGGAGGTTACCCTCCTTAAGGAGGGAATGGAGGATCAGGAAAATCGTGACCGGCGCCAAAACATTCGCGTCCGGAACGTTCCTGAATCAATCTCACAAGAACACCTCCGTCCCTATCTCCTGGAGCTCTTTACCTCGGTATGCGGGGAGCTGGAGGAAAGCGAGGTCGAGATCGACAGGGCCCATTGTGCCCTGGGACCCAAATCTGACGATCCCAAGCGGAGAAGGGACATTATAATAAAAATGCATAACTACACAACAAAAGAAAAGATTATTGCGGCCTGCCGGGACTTAGGCGAAATAAACTTTCAAAATGAAACCCTTCAGGTCTACAACGATCTCTCGAAGGCAACAAGGGATCGCAGACGGGAGCTTAAACCGCTGACTAGCCTGCTACGTGAGAAGGGGATCCAGTACCGATGGGGTTTCCCTAACAGACTCACGGTCAATAAAAACGGAAAGTTCCTGTCTCTGAGATATCCTGGGGACATGGCTCCCTTCGCCCGGGTGCTGGGTTTAACCCCGCCACAATCGCGGTCAGCGACCCACTCGGCCTCGGAGGGAACCGCAGGAGACCCACCTCGAACCTCCGAAAGGATTGCGGCCCATCACCCCAGAGACAAGTAATTGTCACCGCGGCATCCAAACAAGCTCCATCTACTGATCTATAAGAAGGGAAACATCACCACTTACCCTAAAGGACCCCCCACCGGGTTGAAGCACCGCAGGAGAACGAACCGCCGACCTTCCCTTGATGTTGGAGCAGGATATCTCCCCCGCGTGAAGCCACATGTCACCTGTTCCCGCGATGGTTCCTGAGAAGCCCAGTCCACCATCTGAAAGACCGAGCACCCGCTCAGCTCTGCACCATCGGAGGAGCCACCCCGAGCTGCAGGATCGCTGATCTTTCCACTCGCAGGACGGGAGGGGAAGCCTGTCTCCGGTCCTACGTCCCTCTGCTCCTGCGTTCTGCTATCCTCCCACAGTTCTGTGTTTCCGCCCCCCTTCCCCCGGTTGTTCCAGCTTCTCGAGGCGATGTTCCGTTCGATGGAGGGGGGGGTGGGAGCGGGGACTCCCAGTTTACCCCCAGTGCCCCGCTTGCCTGTTAACGGGTCATCGAACCCCGAGTCACATGGGGCTCGCCGACTTTTAAGGTCAAGGAGGATCGGAACCTTGGACGCTGAGCCGCCCGCTACCAGGTGCAGTCAAAACGTTTTAGTTGGTCTAGGTGACCTAAGTTATAAATTATAGTTATGTTCCGAAGTGTGTATGTAAAATGTTAAGTTGCCATATCTCAAACGCCACCCCATTCCCCCCCTCCCACCCAGCCACACTCACCCCCCCCACACACACTCACCCCCCCCCACACACGCACCCCCCCATGTTCCCCCCCTACCATGCATCCCCCACTCCCCCATCCCCCCCCCCCCACAATCAGAGACAAGTGCGCAGAGGGACCGATAAAGATACGCTCACTGGCTGTCAGAATGTTTAAAACACGCTAATATTGCATGACTGCACACTGAATGTATACTAAAAGGTCTGAAATGCGACTTTGGCCTCCCCCCCCTCTCCCTCCCCTCCCTCCCTCAGGAGAGGCAATATTTTGTTACGGTCTATAGTAGACCTCACTTCTACTATTCTCCATCTGCTGACCCTGTCCCAGCAGATCTTTGCTCTAACCTCCTCTATTCCCGCCCACCCCCTACCCCCTCAGCCCAATATTCCTGTCCCGAACAACAAAGGTGCTCATCCTACATGTTTGCGGAAACACAAACTAGACTTGGAACTACTGGATCACGACATCCCTAGTGGGAAAAGTAGAGGTCTTATGGATCTATATAAAAAAAGAGTCCGAATGGCTAGCCCAACCATGATTAAGTTAACCTCTCTCAATGTAAAAGGCCTCCAAAATAACAGGAAAAGGAGATTGGCCCTCCAAGATATGAAAAGGTCAGGGGGAGACATCGTATTCTTACAGGAGACCCACTTCACATCCCAAGACCCCCCAAATTTATTTTAAAAAGTGTTCCCAACGTGCTTTTTCGCATCATTCAGTAGTAAGAAAAGGGGAGTGGCTATCCTAATCAGACAAGGCACCCCATTCAATCATGGCAAAACAACAGCGGACCCAGAGGGTAGATTTTTAGTGGTATATGGCTCTCTAGCGGGCTCAGCAATTGTTCTGGTTAATGTGTACGCCCCGAACGAGAATCAAACGGAATTTTTACAAACTGTCCTCGAGGGCGTCGACCAGTGATATCTGTCATCGATGATAGTGGGAGGGGACCTAAACATGGTCTTAAACCCCACCGAGGACAGATCGACCACAACGGGTCCTCCTCGTACAACCCTCTCCCAGATCATAGGGAAAAGGTTCAGAGGAATCCTGAGCGATTTCTCACTGGTAGATGTGTGGAGATCCCAGCATTAGGGCCAGAGAGACTATACTTTTTACTCAGCACCTCACCAGACTAACTCTCGAATAGACCACTTCTTGGTCACCAAAAATGTGTTGGCGGCAACTATTAGCTCAAATATTGGCCCAATCACTTGGTCTGACCATGCCCCGATCACCTTGTCCCTATCAACCCCCTTTGAAAAAACAACAAATTATTCTTGGAGGTTAAATGACTCATTACTAAACCATCCTGAGATAGAAAGGGAGATCAGATCCTCACTTAAGGACTATTTCTTTTTTAACTCGGGGTCCGTTTCCTCCCCAGCAACCCTATGGGAAGCCCATAAGGCAACCATTAGAGGGAAATTCATTTCCATTGCGTCCCACAGGAAAAAAGTCCGCCAAAAGCTAGTCAAGGAGCTTACAGATAACATCAAAACAATAGAGCAAACCCATAAAGCTAACCCCTCAAAAAAAATATATAAAACATTGCTAGCAGCAAGAACAAAACTTAGACAAATTCAGTTGGAGGATGTGGAAAAGGCCCTCAAATGGACCAACCAACAATACTATGACAAGGGTAACAAGGCCGACAGACTCTTGGCCAGCAAACTGAGAGGGGTACAAAAAAGATCCCAAATTACGGCGATCAAGAGTAGGTCTGGTGAGATACAATATAGTGACAGCAAAATAGCAGCAGAATTCACACAATATTATACTGAACTCTACAACCTAAGATCTAAAAATGGCCGACCTGAACCGATAGCAACTGAACTAATAACGCAATATTTAGACAAATGTCAACTCCCCGCATTAACGGAGGAGGAAAACACAGTCCTCAATGCTGAGATTTCAAAAGAGGAACTGGAAGAGGCGGTCAAATCACTAAAAATAAGTCTCCTGGTCCTGACGGTTTCACTAATGTCTATTACAAGAGATTCTTGCCCACACTATCCACGCATCTCTTAAAAACATTTAACCATTTTATGGAAGGGAACCAAATCCCCCCATCAATGTCCCGTGCCAACCTGGCTATCATACATAAGGAAGGCAGAGACCCGATGCAATGTGGAAGCTATCGTCCAATCTCCCTTCTCAACAGTGATCTCAAATTATATAGTAAAATACTTGCAAATAGATTAAACCCCATCTTACCGAGACTAATAAATATTGATCAAGTAGGATTTGTCGCGGGCAGGCAGGCCTCAGACAACACTCGGAAGATAATTAACATTATTGAGCATGTCCACCTCACAGGGACCAAAGCATTACTGTTGAGCCTAGACGCAGAGAAGGCATTCGATAGAATAGATTGGCTATTCCTGGACCACACTATGCACAAATTTGGCTTTAAAGCCGCATATCTAGAGGGGTCCGTAGACTATACCAAAACCCGTCAGCAACGGTAAAATTACCAGGGGGCAGTAACCAGAAATTCGAGATCACGAACGGAACTCGGCAGGGATGCCCCCTGTCCCCTCTCCACTTTGCACTAACCATAGAACCCCTGGCATCTGCAATAAGAGCCAATAGAGACATCAAAGGAATAGAAATTGGGCACAGGCAGCACAAAATATCACTATTCGCAGACGATGTCATTTTAACCCTTACCCATCCCCAAACCTCCCTACCCAACCTCCAAAAAGAACTTCAGGATTTTGGAAAAATATCGGGGTATAAAATTAATAATGACAAATCGGAAGCCCTGAACTTAAGCCTGCCAGAGCCAGAGGTGAAACTCCTCAAACTAAACTTTAACTACCATTGGAGCTCCTCGTGTATCAAATATCTGGGAGTCAAGATATGAAGGACCTACCAATCCATATACCAACAAAATTACCCGGCCCTATTTCGGAAAATCAAACAAGATCTAGATAAATGGGGAGGATATCAAATATCATGGATCGGGAGAATGATCTCAGTTAAAATGAACATACTCCCGAGATTACTATACTACTTTCAGACTCTCCCGGTCCACATCCCTGGCTCAGAATTAAAGAACATTCAAAAACTAATCTTCCACTTTATTTGGCAGGGTATAAAACCCAGAGTTACCAGAACAGTTCTCTTGGCCTCAAGGGGGAGAGGAGGACTCGGCGTCCCAGATCACAAGATACTATCAAGCCGCCCAATTGCGGCAGGTAGTAGTCTGGAACGCTAACTCAAACCAATACTGCTGGCTAGATATAGAAATGTACTATGCCGGGACGCCTTCACTGCCGGCTTGCCTTTGGTCCCTGAGCAGGGAAGACATGCAGAATAGTAAATTCAAATTAGGCCCGATGAGACACACATGGGAGACATGGACGAAATGCAAATTCAAATTCAAGCTCACAGTACCTAATTCTCAACTCACACCAATCCACAAAAATCCAAAATTCCCACCTGGCTGTGAGCCCAGGCAATTCGATCAATTTAAAACAAAAAACATCAAGTGGTTGCTGACCTCCTGAGCCTTGGACAGTTCCTGAGTTACCAAAGCATACAAACCAAATATGAAATAGTAGGGCTGAACGTGTTCAAGTACCTACACATCCGACATTTTATCCAAACATTATCCCCAACGTTGGAATTTCCCCCTCTCACTGGTTTTGAGCGGCTCTGTAGAGAACCAGGCCACCAGAAAGGTCTCATAACGCAAATTTGCGCAGAACTGGAGAGGGCAACAGAAGCCCCCACCCACGAATATATGTTGCACTTGGCAGCAGAACTGAACATAGACATAGACCGAGAGGATTGGGAAAGTATTTGGGAAACAGCCTCAGGAACTTCCATATGTACCACAATCAAAGAAAATATATACAAGATACTGTTTCACTGGTATCTCACCCCAGCTAGAATAAATCAAATCTACCCCCTGGCTTCCGATCTATGCTGGAGAGGCTGCGGTCAAAAGGGGGACATGGCCCATATTTGGTGGACATGTCCGGAAATTCAGAAATACTGGGAAACTATACAAAAATTAATAGAAGAGGTCACAGACCTCACAATTCCCATTGACCCGCTGACCTACCTGCTGGCCAAGCCCTTAGAAACATTGGACCGACCAACAGGTAAATTAATCTCCTTCATTCTCACAGCGGCTAGATGTGCGGTGGCGGCCGCCTGGAAGAAGGTGTCTCCCTCCTCTAAACAAACAGTAAAAAAAAGGGTGCAAGAGGTGATGGAAATGGAGAAATTGTCAGCTTTTTTGAAAAGATCCACTGTCTCCTTCAATAAGACATGGGACCCATGGTTGACCCAAATGGCACCCCAACGCTGAAACACTATATAAGAAAAGAAAAGAAGCTAGATAGAATCGAGACCCTAGTAATAGAGACAGAGGAGAAAGGAAGTAACCCCCTCACCTCCCTCCCCACCCTCTTCCCCCTCTCCTCCCTTTTCTGTTTCAATACTCGCGCTCCCCCCGCAGCCCCCGGAGGGCCAGGGGAACGTTGAGACTTTTTTTGTTTTTCCCCCGATGATCACTTACAAAAATGAGGAAAACTTGTATTAGGCCATAATAATGTATGTGACTGTAACGCTGTGAAATGTATAAATGCCTAATAAAAAACTTTAAAACAAAAAAAAACATATAACTGTAATTCGGTCCCTTTGGCCCTACATACAGTAGGACTGCCAATTTAATCAAGTAACTATATTCCCTTTGTGATAACATTTGTACTGAATTCAGATAGCAATCAGCACAGGCACAGCTGGATCTAATAGTCAGCAGGACTCATTGACATGATAAAGAGACATGAAGAAAAGCTCTTGAGTAATATCACAGACACAGGACGGTCTGGGTGTCATAAATAAAACATAAATATGTTGTTATTTAGAGCAGTGTAACTGTAGTTACAAAAATAGGATTATAATGCTTCCATTAAGTCTAATAATGTAGTCTAAGAAGATGTAACAAATATTTTGGGAGTAATATAATACCATACAGAGCAGTATAATAATGGGCAGTGTAATATAATAAAATACAGGTAATAAAAGGGGGGGGGTTGAGTGCAACAGGTGAGTTGAGAGGGGGAGACGTAGAGGGGAGAGAGGGGGAAGAGAGAGAAAGGGAAGAGGGGAATTGTGGGAGAGAGGGAGTGAGAGAGAGGGGCAGATAGTGAGAGGGCAGAGAGTGAGAGAGAGGGGGACAGTAAAGGAAATGGGGTGAGAGGGGTAGTTTGAAAAAGTGGAGGAAAGAGATGGGAATGTGGGAGAGTGATGTGTGAGAGTTTAGATGCAGAAACGAGAATAGATCTGTACTCAATAGTCATATGTAGATGAGACAAATGTAACAGCCACTACAGATGCAGCGGCCGTTATTCGAACAAATCACGGAGCCGATTACGTGTGCGCTGCTGTATTCCACGCGGCATGAACGCGGCCAATCGCCCAGGCACACGTGTTTATCGCGGTTGCTTTGTTTGAATTTCATGGATTCTGTTTTGTATCTGTGGCAGAAATGAATGAATTCTAATGTGTACAGTACTGTGCTACTGTGTCACTTTCAGGTGTTTAAAACCAGAGACAGAACATGAAACACAGACAGAGCTCAGTGCACATCCAGTGAAACTTATACACGGTACAGTGCCTAAATATATATGTATAGATATCTAATAAATAAAATGGTCTTTTAGTTTAACTTTGGCCAAAATGTTAAACTAAAAGACCATTTTATTTCATAGATATCTATACATATATATTTAGGCACTGTACCATGTATAAGTTTCACTGGATGTGCACTGAGCTCTGTCTGTGTTTCATGTTCTGTCTCTGGTTTTAAATATATATTGCCATGCTCAGTAGCACTCTTCTGTGACACTTATATGCTTATATATATGTTGTGGTTATTTTGGGGGTTCAATATGAGCTTGTAGGTGTCCTGTATGTTTTACAATTCTTGTTCAGCTAGTCTTGGCTGATTGGAGGGCGGCAACCTCCTACTTAATTGAAGCTCACCCCCTCCCACATTTAAATGGTTAAAAGCTCAATCCATTGCATTTCCCACTCCCAGGGGAACTTGCTTGCTTGCAGTTTGATTGTGACAAATCTAATACGGAGTGCTTTTCCTGGTAATGTCCAGGTTAATAAGAGCTTCAATCAGACTTAGAACTATGCAACTAATTTTGACAGATTTATTATAAATCATTCTTCCTGGTAATGCACAGGTTATTAAGAATTTATATTAGTGTTAGGGACCCTTGAGATGTGGTCTGCTGTGTAGTGGCTCAAGGGCTTACAACACTTTGGCCAAAATGTTAAACTAAAAGACAATTTTATTTATTAGATATCTATACATATATATTTAGGCACTGTACCGTGTATAAGTTTCACTGGATGTGCACTGAGCTCTGTCTGTGTTTCATGTTCTGTCTCTGGTTTTAAATATATATTGCCATGCTCAGTAGCACTCCTCTGTGACACTTATATGCTTATATATATGTTATGGTTATTTTGGGGGTTCAATATGAGCTTGTAGGTGTCCTGTCTGTTTTACAATTTCAGGAGTTTAACACTAAAATGCCATTTTCTGCACTCGCGTCTTAAGGCAGGAAGGTTGGAAGAGATCCCGCGCCATGACGTGGGTATTCCGAGGTATACACCGCGTGAAGTGTTTGAATAACGGCCGCTGCAGCTGTATATGCAGTAGGACACTGCTGAATAGGGAATGGATGTAGTAGAGCTTGTATAGGTGCTACAGATGCAGCCACCAGTACCCAACGTCTTCCTTGGAAAATCTGGGGCACTCTCACGGTAAGGCTTGGCCACCGCTGGCTGCTGCTGCGCCCACGGTGACAAGAGCCGCCCCTTAATGGGGCTGGGCCCACTGCTAGGGGTGGGCGCCGCGCTGCACGGCGAGCTTTTCATGCAGACGCGAAAATTGTGATTAACACTAGTGATGGAGCGCTAGGCCACGCCCCCCGGCGACTCAGCCAATGAGGGGGAACCTGCCGGGTGATGTCATGGCCACGCCCCGTCACGCTTCCCCCTATCTTTCCCCCTGCAGCTCACTGCAGACCGGGGAACTTGGCTGCACGCGCCGCCTGCCTCGCAGGCGCACGTGCAGAGCAGACAGCGGGGCCGTAGCCTTAAGCTGCAACATTTTTGTGAGATTTCTGCAGCCAGACTAATGGCCCATCAGCTTAACGCAGCGGGGGTCCCTGCAGTCCCATTCACTTTGAATGGGGCTGCAGAGACCCACGTTGTGTTAAGCCGATGGGCCATTAGTCTGGCTGCAGAATCTCACAGAAATGTTGCAGCGTTTACGGTGAGATAGCCACAGTATTTTCCCAGGCAAGTCTGGCTGCATCTGTATGTAGGTGTAGCACCCTTATCCCCATCCTATGTTAGTGTAACGTGTAGCTCACCACAAACGAGGCGTGACCGCGGGGCTGAGGTAGGGATTTGTATAGAACGCTGACCACAACCGCGAGGGCGCGTCTGGAGTGCAGGATAGTCCATGAGTGGTAACAGCTATCATTGTTACATTCTGTGCCCGTTTTCCATTTAACTGATGTACGCAGAACCTTGAATCATTTTTAATATATAAATTGTATTTACTTATTTCACGATGAGCGTTGTGCGCTGTTTTCTGTTTTGTTTTGTCTAGATATTCAGGGTCTTGGGCTATCCTAACTACAGCAGCAGACGCTCCTTACATTTAATTGGTAACACAGTTATTTATACTCACTTGGGTATTTAGTGGTATTTTATTCACTATTATTTCACAATTGTTAGTTTATTTTAGTTGCGCACTTGTATTGTTTTATTTTCAGGATAGTCTTGCAGGCCGGATCAGGGTTCATAGAAGACAGCGTAAATGAGGTACTTGCCGGTTCTTGGAGTATAGTGTAGCAGATAGTTGGGGTACGTAGCCGGAGTCAGGATTGGAGAGTGTAGAGTAGTCGTAGAGCCAAAGCCAGGGTCAGTTCAGGAGAGAGCATCGTCGTCGTGGTCCAATGCAAGGGTAGGTGCAGGAGAGAGTAGAGTAGTCGTATCCAAAGCCAAAGGTCAGACAGGAGAGTATCACAAAGTAAGTTCCAGGCAGGGTCAGGCAGCAGGGTTCAAGCAGACAAGCACAGAGTAGTGAGTTCAGCGTCACACATACTGGAGTTATGCTCGGCCATGACCGAGAGTTCTGAGAGCATATTTATGGGACCGCCTACCAATGGGAGGCAACCAGGAAGTAGGGCTGCGGTTCCGGATAGGCTGCTGGATCATTCAGGTGCATCCTATTGCACAGCCAATTGCAACCGCATTAGAGTGTGCGCGCGCAACACGTAGGCAACCCGGTCCCGCGCCGTCATCACGTGCCACAACACCTGCGCCAGTACGGGGGCGGAAACCATTGGCGGGACCTGCAAGAACAGAGGCGGAACGAGGAGCACAACTGTGGCGGAATGAGGAGCACAACCGCGCCACGTAATACCGACGTCAGGACGGAGGCAGGACCGAGGGACTGAGACCACAGACCGACGGGGAGACCACGCACCTCGCGTCAAGACCGAAGGAACAGGAACGCGCCCTGCGCCCAGAGACAGAAGAGGCCAACGGGGCCCGCGCAGTACCCACGCGCCGTGCGTAAGTACCACCGCCAGGTTGCCACTCTTGAGTGCCATGGGGATCAGATGGGCGAGTAAGGATTAAAGGGGCAGAAGCACCAGAACGGCAAATCCTCACAGTGAGATAGTGTTGCTACCGGTGTAATCTGGTGCTGATGCATAGCTGGCTGGTAAATAGGAGGCCAGAGATCTCTGCGGTGGTATAGGGAGTACATCAGGGCAGGCTTACGGGTGGTTCCTCAGCAATGGCAGCGCCTCCAGAGTATCCTAGTGCGGCCAGGATGGACCTCAGGAGCACTTCTTCTTTGGGTGGTCATTTCAAGTAGTACGCCAGATTGGGTATAACTGGGATTTATTGGTATAGCATGATGATACACAGGATACAGTCCACAAATGCAATACCCAGACTTGAGGCCTTGTATAACCCCTTGTTGGCTAACCTTACCTCATAGTGGTGCAAGGCCTCGGCCTACTCCTCTTTAGGAGACACTCAATGCTGCATCTTCATAGCATGGAGGACAGCCCTGAACTACTGTTACACTCAATCCTCTAGAGCTGTAATTCTCAACCAGGGTTCCGCGGAACCCCGGTGCTCCGTGGAGCAGTCCCAGGGGTTCCACTTAGCCACCCGCACTCACTGTGCGGCCCGCGATGGCTTTCTTGGCTCTCCCCCTCGGAATTCCCCTTGCACTCCCCCTCCCTCTCTCAGCCCGCTGTCAGGACTGCAGGAGCGCGCTCTAGTAGTGCGGCACTTCCGGTGCCTGCTGCTAGCTTGAGTGCGTGCGTGCAGTGCTGCCTGCTCTGCTATGAGCTCGCCGCCTCTTGTCCGCCACCACCACATCTTGCCTGCCGCTGCAGCATCTTGCCCGCCTCCTTCACCTCCTGCCCACCGCCTCCTCCTCCCCTTCGCTGCCACGGGAGGTAGGCATATGGAGGAGGAAGATGTGAGATCCAGGGTGATGTGAAATGCAGGGGGTTGGGTATATGAGGAGGATGGTGATGAGGGGTGCTGGGGGTGGGTATATGATGATGATGAGGGGTGCTGGGGGTGGGTATATGATGATGTAGATGAGGGGTTCTGGGGGAGATGTGGTGGTGATGATTTTACCTGAGCGGCCTGATTTTTTTAAAATATGTATTGGGGGTGGGGTTCTTTTTAATATTTATTGAGGCAGTTGGGGTCTTTATAAAATGTATTGGGGGGGTCTTTTTAAAATGATTGAGGTGGCGGGGGCCTTTTTTATATGTATTGGCGGGGCATTTTTTATATGTATTGGCGGGGTATTTTTTATGTATTGTGGGGTTATATGTATTTAGGGGGGTGGGGTTTTTTGGTATGTATTTTGTGGGTGGGATTGAGTGAGAGTGGGGTAATTGACAGAAGGTAGGGGTGAGTGAGAGGAGAGAGGTGTGGGGAGGAAGTGAGGAAAAGAGGGAGTAAGAGTGAGACGCAGGGGAGAAATACGTGGGAGGGGGGAGAGTAAGATGGAGGGGAGAGAAATACATGGGTAGAGGGTGTGAAATAGAGGGGGCTCATGAGGTGTGAAATAAACCTAATGTGTCAGCCAGATAGGGGTTCCCTGAGATTTTCCGAAATACTTCAAGGGTTCCTCCAAACAAAAACGGTTGGGAATTACCGCTCTAGAGCAGGGGTGAGCAAACTTTTTATGCCGAGCCCCCCTTTTTATCCATGACATTTCTCGGGCCCCCCCTGCCTGATGTAATCAAAATCACATGAAAAAAAACCCTTTATTAAACGGTATACAATGTAAATACAAATATGTCTAAGGCCGCGCGTATAGTGCCCGCAACGTCACCCGTCGCCGCTAGCGAAAGTTGTATTTCGCTTTGCGGCGGCGTGGGCGACCAGGCCATTGATTGGTTCAGGGTCTGTCACATGAGGCGACAGCCCCTAAAAAAATCAAATATTGCCGGCTTCAAAAAATCGCATTGACACGTCACGCTAACTATAAGCGCACGCGGCGGCGACAATGCATTTGTTTTCGGGCGACGTTGCGTCGCCGGAACTATAAGCGCAGCCTAAATACTTACATACTTCAACAGTTCGCTCTTGCAAAATTAGGCTGCGTCCACGCTCCGCGGAGAGCGGTGACATCACCAACTCTCCAAGCATGAGCACAGGGTGTCCTGCATAATTTTGCAAGCACGAGCGGGGAAGTGTTTTCACTTTTTTTGCATTATTTCTGTACATTCCTAGTGTGATTGATATAGGTGCAGCCGACCCTTTCACTCGCAGAGGATCGCAGCGAAACAGGTTGCCAGCGGAGGAGAGCAGGAACACAGCGCTATTGTAGGGCAGACACCGGAGGGAGGGACGTTTGACATCACAGCGCTGGGGCGTGCTCCTCCCCCGTACCTCCAAATCACGTTGCCCCACCTGCACTATTCTGTTTGGCCGCGCGCGCACATCTTTTTCACCTGCGCAACCAGGTTTTGCTGCACGCGTCATGCCTAAATAATCTTGCGCCTGGGGCGCCCCCCCCCTCAGTTTGTGCACCACTGCATTCAATCAAAAACACCCACACACACAATCACAACCAACACACACACTCAATCACAACACACACACACACAGACAATCAACAGGCACAGCACACACACACACACACACACAACACACACTGCAGTCCATATATATACACACACACACACATATATATATATACACACACACACACACACACACATATATATATATATATATATATACACACACACACACACACATACACACACACATACATACATATACACACATACACATACACACACACACACACACACATACACATACATATACACACACACACACACACATATACACACACACATACATATGTAGGCCCGGTCTCCTTTTGGTCCCAGAGACCCCCTCTGTAGCATGCCGAGCGGTCGCGGGTGCCGCCGGAGGCAGCGACGGACCCGCCGGCATGGCGCGAAAGGTGGGGGCCGGAGCAGGGAGCGCTGCGAGTCCCCAGAGTCTCGGCGGCGCACCCGGCTAGCGGGGGCCGCCATTACAGGTGCTCGCGCATGCGCAGTGGTCGCGCATGCGCAGAAGGCTCACAGGAGCCAGTACCAAGTCGCGCATGCGCAGGAGAAGCACGCACGCGGCCCCAAGCCAAAAGCAGCCTCCACGGGACTACAACTCCCATGAGGCTTAGGGCCAACTACCCCAGGTGTCCCCAAGTGGCCAATGAGAGGCCAGGATTCTCTAGAGCAGGGATAGATACATTTCACGGGCTTTGGAGAAAGTCAGTTGGAGCTGGGAGCAGGAAGGGGGAGGAAGGGTGTAGGGAGCAAGTGGCTCCTACACCAGGTAAGGTGATCCCCAGATCCCAGGCAGGCCCCAAGCCCCACCAGGGTAGTGGGTAGGTACTGAGGGACGGCCCTTAGGTTAGGGACCCTGCTTTTAGGAGTGGGTGAGTGTGCAGTCTTGTCAGTGTCACGGCTGTCAGTGCTGTGTGCGCTGACAAGTAGGCACAGTGTGTGTGTGCAGCACGGTTGCTGCGGGTACCTGGTGAGTGCAGTGGGTTGCTGCAGGTACCGGGTTGAGTGCAGTGGGGTTGCTGCAGGTATTAGGGAGAAGCTAGTGAGAGGGGATCCGGGAGGTGAAGGGAGAGGTAGTGTGGGTGCAGGGGGTCAGTGACCCGCCTGCATAGGACAGGCTACCCCGTAGGCCCCTAGGAGTATTACCTGAAGTCACCGAAGGTTGCTGTGCTGCAGGGACGCCATTCACCTTACTGTGTAGACAGCTAGGGACAAAGGTACAGCGTTGCGGTTGTGGCGAGTCGTTTGGGACCAGACGGCTGGACATTGAGACACCGGAGGCAGGCCACTGATTCGTCTGACCCTTTGTGAAGTTGTTGCCGGTCACCGCCGTGACCGGAAGGTATTATTACATGAAGTGCACCAACACCGGTCAACAGGTGCTGATCCCGCCTTAGGCGTAACTCTTTAGGGACACTAAGCGAGTGGCTAAAGAAATGAGCCTATGCCAATAGCACTATACATGGACACGGTGTGTGGGGCACGCGGTGAGGGGGCGGAGACGTTGCTCCTGATGAGAGTGGCCGAACCACTAAGGTTATACGCGCGTTAGAGTATAAGTGTATATGTTATGTGTTATTGCTGCGTTGCATTATAGAGTGATAAGGTTATTACTGTTGCGTTATAGTAAAGTGGTTGCATCATATATGTGTGTTGTTGTATTTCTTGCCCAGGGGAATCCCACATCACGGGGATCCTGGGTAAGTGGATGCGCTGCGCTAATTAAGTGTATAAGTGTTACCCCAGGCTCCCAGCTAGTGGAGGCTCAGATCTCCTGGAGCCACAGGTGCGTGCAGTTACCCGTAGTCCCTTTGGGAGCATCAGAAAAAGGGCTACACATACATATACACACACATACATATACACATATACACACACACACACACACACACACACCTGGTGGGTGGAGGGAGTAACTAAACCTGCTCCGGTCCCCCCATGTGCTGCTGAAAACAGGCGGGTAACAGCCAGGAGTAGGAGGGCTTGTCTGTGTGCAGGGAAGGCCCCGCAGCAAGGCCCCGCCCCCTCTGCAAGGCCCCGCCCCCTCTGCAGGCCCCGTCCCTTCTGCAGGCAGACCCAGTAGGGAACTGGAAGCAGCCTCTGCACGTAGCTTCTGGCCGCCTGTGCACAGCTCTGCCCGCCCCCAGGTTTCCCCGCACGCAGCCTGCGCCCCCCCTACATAACCTTGCGCCCCCCCAAGGGGGCGCGCCCCCCAGTTTGCGCACCGCTGCTCTAGAGGAAACCGCCTCCTTCCCATGGGAGTGCCTTGTAAACTCATAGCCCCCCCCTTACAACAACTGTGTGGCTTGCGTTTACTGATCTGTGTGGTTGATTTAAGTGCTGCTTGTTTGAAGTGTACAGTTAGATCCAGAAGCAGTTTGAACAAGGAAGCGGTTAAACAAGGTATAGTATAGTATATTGGAGTATAGTTTATTGTTAATACTTATAAACTTCATAGTTGCTATAATGAGCAGGATTGAGAATGCCACTCAATGCACATCTTGCCACATGTATGTGCACTTGGAGCAGCTGTTCCAAGGAGCATACCGCTGGAGAGAAGTGTGAGCGGGTGGTCTCTTTAGAGTCAGAGATTGCTGATCTGAAGAGGCAACTTGCAATATTGAGGGACATTGGCAATCTTGAAAGAGGTTTAGAGCTCACTGAGCAGGCCCTTGCTTCGACTAGTGGTGCAGATGGTGGGGCTGCTAGTGAGGAGCAGGTAGGTAGCTGGGTAACAGAAGGGGAATCAGGGGCAATAGGGAGAGGCAGGTCATTTCTGAGTTGACCCATCCCAATAGATTTGCCATGTTGAATGACGATATTAGGAATGTCAGGGCAGAAATGGCAAGGCTGGGGGAGACTGATTCCTCTAGCAGCCAGGGGAATAGTTCCTCCAGCACAGTGGGGACTCAGGATGCTCAGATACAAAGAAAGATTGTGGTTGTAGGGGACTCCATTATTAGGAAGGTAGATAGGGCAATCTGTTGCCAGGACCGCATGAACCGAACAGTTTGTTGTCTCCCGGGTGCGGCACATTGCGGATCGGGTAGACAGATTGTTGGGGGGGGGGCTGGGATTGACCCGGCGGTCTTGGTACACGTTGGCACGAATGACAAAGTTAGAGAAAGATGGAGGGTCCTAAAAAATGATTTCAGGGATCTAGGCCAAAAGCTTAAGGCAAGGACCTCCAAGGTAGTATTTTCTGAAATACTACCAGTGCCATGCGCTACCGCAGGGAGACAGTCAGAGATTAGGGAGGTTAATGTATGGCTAAGAAAGTGGTGCAGGAAGGAGAGGTTTGGGTTTTTAGAGCACTGGGACTCCTTTTCTGAGAGGTGCCATCTATATTCTAGGGACGGATTGCACCTCAATGAAGAGGGATCTTCTGTTCTAGGGGGGATAAAGTTAAAAATGTTGGAGGAGAGTTTAAACTAGGATGGAGGGGGAGGGAAATTAAACAGATAATGAACTAAATACAATAGAAGGGGAAACAAGTGGTTTTGGAGGTAGAATTTATTTTATAAATATGGGCAAGTGCGAGTATGACAAGTAGTGAGACACCAATAGTACATAGAGATGATAATACTAGAAAACTTCTAAAGACTAAACCAAGTGGGCGCAGAAAGGAAGGAGCAGATAAGATAATAGTACAGACTGAAAAACAACTTAAATGCATGCTTGCTAATGCAAGAAGCCTGACAGATAACATGGGGGAGCTTGAATTAATTGCTGCAAGGGAGCAGTATGATATCATAGGCATTACTGAAACATAGTGGGATAAAACTCATGACTGGGCAGTTAAATTAGAGGGTTATTCCCTTTTCGGAAGGATCGAGTAAATAGAAGAGGAGGTGGAGTATGTTTATATGTTAAACTGGATCTAAAGCCTATTATAAGGGAAGATGTTTACGAACGGAATGATGAAAATGTAGAGAGATTGTGGATAGAAATTAGCAGTGGAGGTAAAAGTATAAAGAAAATGTTTGTAGGGATATGCTATAAACCACCACATATCGGTGAGATTGACGAAGCTAAAATACTTTTGCAAATGGAGAAGGCATAAAAACTGGGTCATATTTGCATAATGGGGGGTTTTAATTATCGAGACAGACTGGGGCAATGAGATTAGCGTTACAACAAAAGGAAACAGGTTTTTGGGGGTGCTTAAAGACAATTATATGACCCAAATCATTGAGAAACCAACCAGGAGAGGGGCAATACTGGTTTTGGTCATATCAAACAAATCATTTGGGTAACAGTAATCATAACATGGTCTCATTTGAAATAAATTATCAAAAAAACAAATTTCTTGGGTTCAACAAAGACCTTAAACTTTAGAAAAGCAGATTTTAATAACGAGAGGCTAGCTAAATTAGATTTATTTACATTAGAAAAGAGGCTTCTAAGAGGGGATATGATAACTATATACAAAAATATTCGGGGACAGTACAAGGAGCTTTCAAGTGAACTATTCATCCCAAGGACAGTACAAATGACTCAGGGTCATCCATTTAGGTTGGAGGAAAGGAGATTTCACCCGCAACAAAAGGAAAGGGTTCTTTACAGTAAGGGCAGTTAAAATGTGGAATTCATTACCCATGGAGACTGTGATGGCAGATACAATAAATTTGTTCAAAAAAAGGTTGGACATCTTTTTAGAAAGGAAAGGAATATAGGGATATACCAAATAAGTAAACATGGGAAGGATGTTGATCCAGGGATTAATCCGATTGCCAATTCTTAGAGTCAGGAAGGAATTTATTTTTCCCCTTATGATATATCATCGGATGATATGACTCTGAGGTTTTTTGTTTGCCTTCCTCTGGATCAATAAGTAAGTATAGATATAGGATAAAGTATCTGTTGTCTAAATTTAGCATACAGTAGGTTGAACTTTATGGACGTATGTCTTTTTTCAACCTCATCTACTATGTAGCAGGCTTTTCCTGAACGTTATTAATAATACACACAGAACAATATAACAGGCCCAGCATAATCTATCCCCAACACTGCCCACTCTTTACTTGGACTTATAGTGTTAGAGGGGCCAGGAAATCAGTAGTTCAAGGGGAACTTGGCTACATAGGTAAAAGAGCATTCATCCAGTGGTGATAATGATTGATTGATTGACTCTCTCTCCCTCTTTCCCTCTCTCCACCTTGCCTTTAAGGTATTTATCTTCCTGTATACACAGACAACTACACTTATACACAGTGTCAAACGTAAAGATGGGAATGCTGAAGGGGAAAGCAAAAACCAAAATGATAAATGCGTTACAAGTTGTAACTTGCCCTTGGAGGAGTGGGTTTAGAGGTGCCTGGTGAGGTATTAACTGCACATATAAAGTGTGTGGCTGGTGTGTATCTATTGCACTGGCTCTGTACATCTTCACAGAGCCATCTATCCACTGCTACATTACTTCTTGCCCTGACAGCCCGCATTTGAAATATCGGTTGTGTATTGTCCTTCTGCAGTATCCATAGAATGGCATTAAAAGTGACAAAGGCACTTACTGCAGTTCAATTGGCCAAAGAAAGATCCCCTATTGTGCAGATCAAAATGTTGCCAATTAAGTTGATATAGATGTTTTAATTGGGTGTACTGCTAGCTATGCTTTTTCTTCTGCATGTAGACACTGAAACACACAAAGATCTACTGGTACACACAATGACACATTGAGGCACGCTGATACGCACACAGATACACTGATACACACACGGACACATTGATACAGACACAATAACACACACAGACACCCTGACACACACACACGCTGATACGTACATAGACACGCTGATACGCACATAGACACACAGATACACACAAATAGACATGCTGATACACACAGGCACAGGCACGCTGATACGCACACAGATACACTGATACACACACAGAGATGCTGATACGCACATAGAGATGCTGATACACACAGGGCCGCAAACAGATTTCCAAGGGCCCAGGAGTTATGTCCGTGCCCCCCCCTCCCCACGTGTCGCCGGTATTGTAAGCCTCCCCATTTCACACCTCACAGGCCCCCTCTATTCACCTCGTCCCATGTATTTCTCTCCCCTCCGTCTCACTCCCTCTCATTCACCCCCTCACGCTCCCCCCCGCCTCGCATGTATTTATCTGCCCAGTGTGTCACTCTTACTACCTCTTTTCCTCACTCCCTCCCTCACCCCCTTCTCACTCGCCCCCACCTTCCATCAATTAGCCTACTTACTCAATCCCCCCCACAAAATACATACCAAAAATCCCCACCCCAAATACATATTAAAAAGACACACACTCCCCAATAATATGTAACGGTCCGACCCCTACCCAATCTCATATGGGCCCATAGGTGTAGAAACTGCCCCCTGTTACATGTCAGTGTAGTGTGGTGCACCTGCTGGCTCACAGGACTCCTTAGTCTCCCGCTCGTTGGTAGTGGGGATTTCACCATGACAGGCGTATGAGGTAGTGCTGAGTTCTACTCACAGTTGGTACAGCGCCTCCATCCCTTCCAGATCCCCACGATAGCAGGGAGGAGTCTCTGGAAGAGAACTCCGGGGTGCATCTTCTTCCTGATTAACTCCAGTCACAGGCAAGAAGGGTCTTTGAATCAAGGGCATCTTTATTGTCATCATGCATGGCAGACTGCCCATCATAGCGGCCAGTACTTAGCCACACATCATATAGCTGTACAGAAGTTCCCTCCTGACTCTGTAATAGAGCCAGGGATATTTCTGCCACCTCTCCCCTAAGGGAGGCTATCAGGTGTGCCAGAGCCCTGGACACAGTGTGGGATCAGCTTGTCACTCTGCCACTTGAGCTGCACAGACTCACAGCTCTTGCACCAGACTCTTGTACTGTCTGGATCTGATCTGACACACTAACTTTAGGAAGTGATGCATAATATATAGCTTCCAGAAGTCCCACCCCTGAGTCACTAATAGTGGACACAGAGCATGCTGTCACTTCCTTTGCTACACCTTACACATCACAAGGGGGTTGAGGGCAAATCTCCACGATGACTTCTGGCACACCTGCCCTCTTAACAGGGATTACTGCACAGAATGAGAGAGGTATGTAAACCTAAAATTACACGGGGCTACAATTACATAATAAAAATACCCCACTCTCCAATAATACATAATAAAAAGCCCCCCCCAATACATAATAAAAAGACACCCACTCCCCAATACATAATTAAAAGACACTCCCCCTGCCCGTTACATATAAAAAGAACCCCCCCCCCCAATACATCCAGCCCTGAAAGTTGGCCCCCAGCTCTCGATCAGCTGCAGGCCTTTTCCTCACTCTATCCCACGCCGAGCTTCCAAAGTCAGCACACACTGAAAGCTGAGGCCCCGCTTACTTCTACTTACGTCAGAGAAGCCCATTGTGCACCGCCAGCGAGCTCGGCGTGGGACACAGAGTGAGCAAGAGGCCTGATGGAGAGCGGGGCAAACTTGCAGCGTCGGCCGCCGGGATCCCTACAGCCACCGGGCCTGGGACACGTGTCCCGGCTGTTCCCCCCTGTCGGCGGTCCTGGATACACACACAGACACAGACCCACTGATACACACACACACAGAGATGCTGATACACAGACACTGATACAGACACAGGGCCGCCGACAGGGGGTGACCGCCGGGACAAGTGTCCCAGGTCCGGTGGCTGCGGGGGGCCTGGTGGACGGACAAAACACTTGGGCCCATGGCCACAGGTCCCTGGCTCTACCCAGCGGTGGGCCCCTCCCTCACTCTGTCCCACACTTCTGACGTCAGCGCGTCACCGGGCCTCCCTGATGCCGGTGCGCGCCGGAAGCTCAGCCCAGCTTACAGTACTTCTGGTGCGTGCTGACATCACAGAAGCCCGGAGCATGCCAGAAGCTTGGCGTGAAACAGTCTGCGGCAAAGAGAGGACAGGTCCAACTGCTTTGTCCGGCTGCAAGACCCCCCACCTGAGGCCAGCCCCAAAGTAAGGGTTTATATGTTTTTTTATTTTTTTTATAAGTGTAGCCAGGTCCCCCCTTCCGTTGCGGACCCCCCCCCTCCTCGTACTCACTGCGGCCGTTCGCGGGGAGGTGTGGGGGCATGTGCGCGAGCAGCGCGCTATCCTCCGACGCGGGCGGTTGACGAAGATGCGTGCGGGCGGTTGCCGGGGACGAGATCGCGTTGCGAGGCTCCCGGCGGTTTCCGAAGCAGGGCGCCGCCATTCCGCATTGCCTCGCGCATGCGCAGTGAGAGCCAAGCGCCGGGAGGCCCACAAACAGCTCGCACATGCGCAGTGATAAGCGCGCAAATGCTAGCCTACCAGGGAAGGCTCTTGGAAGGGACTACAAGTTCCATGAGCCTCAGCCGCGCCCCACGTGACCCCAGGGAGCCAATAGGGCTACAGCATCTCCCTGCAGGGGAGAATAGATACATTTCGCTGGCTTGGAGCACGCTAGTCAGTCAGTGCCAGGAGCAGCCAGGGGAAGGAGGTAGGATGCAGGAGTCAGTGACTCCCTGCACTAGGCCAGCAGCCCCCGAGGCCCGAGATAGCCCTGAGCCACACAGTAGAGTGAGTTGTGTCAGGGACAGGCCCCAGGTTAGGGACCCTGCCCCTTACTATTGAGAGTCAGTTAGGGACTCAGCAGATGCTGCGCGTCCGTCCAGAGGTTTGGGCGCAGACCTTCGTTGTTGCTGGAGCAGCCCTCCGGGTGGGATCGCCCCGGACGGCAGTTCCTGTGTTCAGCAGACATCAGGATTATTTGTGAAGTTCTCTGGCAGGCCCGGGCACCGGAGTGCCCGGCAGGTAACAATCCACAAGTGCACCAACGAGTCCTATCATATTCACACGGGAAATAGTGGCTGCGCAGTCACACATACATATCTCACTTGAAGAGTGGGGTAATACTGTGTGGGGTTACTGGACACTGGGTGGGATCATCTGGTGGAGGTGCAGGTGGAGGTAGCGTCCTGCGAGACGCATTAGTTAGTGTCTCCTCTAGGGAGGGACACCTGTTGATTTGTTAATTGTGATGCATGAGTACGGTCATCTAGTAAAGGCATTAGTTGTTATCCATACTGTGTGTTGAGTGATATATATTGTCCTGCGAGGAAGCACTCCCCCTCTGGTGGGAGCCATCGCAGGTGGAGGCGCTGCACCGAGTACAGGGTTACTCATATTATACTTGCCCCAGGCTCCCCACGGCGGAAGCTCAGCCCTCCTGTGAGCCTAACAGGTAAAGCACCACACCAAGTAACATTAGGTTCCCCTTACATACGCCATATATGCGATTGTTTTTTTTAAATGTATTTGGGGGTTCTATGTATTGTTTTTTTTTTAAAAAATGCATTTGGGAGGTGGGGGGTTTGTATGTATTTGGGGGGTTGTAAATATTTTGGGGGGTGGGGATTTTTTTGTATGTATTTGGGGGTGGGGAGATATTTGCATTGGGGGTGGTTTATTTTGGTATATATTTTGTGGTGGGAATTGTGTGAGGTGAGAGGAAATGAGTGTGAGGAGGGGGATTGAGTAAGACTGTGGCAATTGACGGAGGGGTGGAGAGTGAGAGGAGAGAGGGGGTGTGACGGTGAGGGGGTGTGACGTGAGGGGATAACCAGGCTCAATAATAAAGGTTAAGCCCACTTGGTTACCCCTGATCCGTGTTTTTGGGTCCTAGAGTGTCAGCTCTTGGGCCCAGGCATTGTGTATGTGTCACGGGAGACTAATACCAGGGATCAATATCGCCAGACAGAACACGAGAGTTTATAAAATTGATTTATTGGAAAAACATATGCACAACTATACAAAAGACACAAACATCACACATACCCAAATGGGGAGTACCCTGCCTAACTAGTCGCAGGGACCCACTTGCAGAGATATCCCCTGTTCTCTCTTTGCCCAGTGCCTACAGGACTGTTTTTCAGGCCTGAGACCAGCACTGGATTGGACACCGCAGTTTCTCCCTGTCACAGCAACACCTCTGTAACTCTCTGCAGGCTCTGTCTGCTAGGGGTCTCCCTCCCTGTCTGCTAGGGGTCTCCCTCCCTGTCTGCTAGGGGTCTCCCTCCTCTGTAACTCTCTGCATGCTCTGTCTTCTGGGGGTCTCCCTCCCTGTCTGCTAGGGGTCTCCCTCCCACCTTTTTATATACTTAAACCATAATATTGCAACACTCAGGGCCTGGAGCTGCCTACCTGCCCAGCCCTGATTGGGTGGGTAGGACGGCAACATAACATTTGCAACCATTCTATGCAAACATATTAACCCCTGATTCCTGAGGTGATGGAACCAAGCAACGACATACATATGTACATAACATATAATACAATGCCAATGTATTACTGACAGGTAGGGGTAATGGCTGACTTAACCTTCATTAACAGCAGCCATATTTCCCCCTACCGTCACAGTATGCATTACTGTGACTGTGTGCAAAATACGCGACAATTGCCATTTTTTGTGTTTTACCCTTTTCCAGAGGTACTGGGACCAGGAGATTTTCAGGAGGTAAGTTTCAGGATGGGTTTGCCGGAGAAAGTCTTTACAGATTGTGGCTATGTATTGGGGTTCTCAAGTTATGAGTTACCCCAGAAATGTATCTGGGAATCAAGTGAGATTCTCGGATACATAGAAGCCCAGCGCTATAGTCAGACCCCATCCTGAAAACGTTCTTGCAACTCACCCCTAGGACATCCTGCTTCAGCATTAACCAGGAAAAGGTCAAATGAGGCACAGAGCTCTCTGGTATAAAGAGATAATGCCCATGTACTGCACCGACACACTTTATTCGAGCAAATACCCAGTATGTACCTGGCAGATACCTGGAATGCGCCGCTCCTCACCTCTGACAAGCCCCGTTACGTTTGCCTTCCCAGCCTGGGTTCATGCCTGGCTGACAGGCGGCTGATCTGTTAAATGATAATGATTAGGATTTAATAGGCTGCAATGCTTCGCGTTTCTACCAGATGGCATAAATTCATGAATTGTAATGCAGTATATATATATATACTGTGCAGTATTGCAGCCAGCGGGAATAAAATGCTTCAATCCCTGCTTGGAAAATACCTCAATGCACCCGGGCAGAAAACAGTCACAAACCTCAATACACCCGGGTATACCCGAATTCGGGGTACTAGCCGAGCTCGAATAAAGTGTGTCGCCAGTGTACCCTGAATCCAGTATAGGGGTTCAGGGGGTTACTCCAGCTCAGGATAAAGCTGAGGGTGTATTTATGAGTAAGGAAAATGTTGAAGTCATGCTAGAATAAAACGGTGTAAGTTAGGTTTTAATGTATAACAGGGATGGGCTAGTAAGTGTAGAAACAGTTAAGGTTTTTTACCACTCTTTCTCTCACCCCAACAGACTTAGGGCCTCATGCAGAGCGCAGCGCTATTTACAATCTCGCTATTTTCCGGAGAAAATCGCGCAAAAAACAGCTGAAAATGGCGAGGTAGGAAAAACGCGCCATTTTTTTTTTTCTATTTGAAAATCTCGCCGCGCGGCTGGCGAGAAACTACATCTCACCAGTCTGAAAAATATCCGAATTCAGAAAGGCGCGCTCGCCATCTAGCGGCTGTTTTTGGCGCGATTTTCTTCAATTTTCTCCACCAACTAAAGTTGGCAAGAAGCAGGAGGTCGCCGGCTATAGGAAAGAAAAAAAATGCGCGGTTTTTTTTTTCCCCTTTCAGCTGCGCGCATCTCCTCATTTACAATTCTCCACATGCAGTAATGCTAAAAATAGCGGATTTCGCCCATTTCTGCATATGGAGAATAAAACTCTCCATTAAACCTACTTTTTATTCCCCTCTCCAATTTTAAAAAGCGTTGCTCTCTGCATAGGCCCCTTAGTCCATGTTAATAAAGAAGTGTAGAAAAGTATAGGTTATTGAAACCAGCATGTTGTAAATGTATGAGTTAGGTAACAATGTTTTCTGAATAAGGGGGAAAAGATTAAAACCGCAGACATTTCACCAACCACATCAAAGCAGATAGCTAACTTTAGTTAGGAGCATCCTAGAAAGATGAAATTTGGTATGGGCATTACTGAGGGCATTATAAATGGGTTATGTTTCTGAGCATTAACGTTCACCCCAAGTATTAAATGAATGTCCACTGTAATTTTGTTATTTTAAAGTTATAAGAGTAAATAAATTAACATTATAGACAGCAGGGCATTCTCCTTCATTCAGTCCAGAACAGGAGGTGACACGTAGGGAGTGTAATATTGGGCTTTGAAATGCATGGCAGAAAACCTCAGGGAGTAAGCAATGTATAACTTAGACTTCTGAGCCCCCCCCTGCTGATTTGGTCCCCCTGTGTTGGACTGACATTCTAAGGTGTTAAGTGGGGAGGGGGAGAGGTGAACAGTTTGTCCTGACAGATGTCCAGGGAAGTAGGATTGGCTGGGTATACTAAGCGGCTGAAGTACAAAGTTCACCCATGCCCGTGGCATGCCTTGAAGCCTCTGCCAGTCTCCATGAAGTATGGGCAAAACCTGGCTATAGGTGGGATGTTTGGTTCCCACGCAGTGATTCGCTGCAGACTGTAAAAATAGGACTTGTGAGTTTTTAAAAGTCGGTGCAGCGAATGAGGAGTTAGTTCCATCTAAGTTCCATCATGTGTGTGATTCAAGGTGTGTTTCAAGAATTCCAAGCTCTGAGTAAGACATCTAAGTGTCTCAGAGGCCAAGTGTCCTGTTACAAAGACTCTAGCAGGAAGAGGCTACTTGAAGGAAAAGTTCCCTGGATTAGGTTGCTGTTTGTTTTGCAACTAGGAAAGATTAGTTTTGTTTCCCAGATTCCAAAGTAAGTGTGTCTTTCTTCTGTATTATGTGTAATATTGTGTGTCTGCCTATTTAAGTGAATAAATTAAAATGTATTTCATCTCTCGTTTTGCTCAATGAAATGATCCTGGTAATTAAGGTGTTAAAAGCTTGGTCTCCCATGACAGGGTGAGAGGAAAAGAGGGAGTTCGAGTGAGAAGCTGGGGAGAGAAATACATGTGAGGGGGGGCAGGGATTGAGCGAGAGTGGGGTAATTGATGGAGGGGGGGATAGTGAGAGGTGGGATGGAGGGGAGAGATACATGGGAAGAGGGAGGGAAATATACAGGGCTTGTGAGGTGTAAAATGGGGCTCGCAACACTGCCGACAGGGGAGGGGGGCCAAGTCAGAACTGTAGTCCTGGGCCCCGGGAAATCTGTTTGCGGCCCTGCACAGACACGCTGATACGCACACACAGACGCTGATATGCACACACATAGACTCACTGTTACACACACATACAGTACAGACGCTGATACGCACTCTGATGCACATGTTAATATACAAATACACACACATAGACTCACTGTTACACACACGGATACGCACTCTGATGCACATGTTAATATACAAATACACACACAGACTCACTGTTACACACACATACAGATGCGGATACGCACTCTGATGCACATGTTAATATACAAATACACACACATAGACTCACTGTTACACACACATACAGACGCGGATACGCACTCTGATGCACATGTTAATATACAAATACACACATACTGTAGACTCACTGTTACACACACATACAGACGCGGATACGCACTCTGATGCACATGTTAATATACAAATACACACACATAGATTCACTGTTACACACACATACAGACGCTGATACGCACTCTGATGCACATGTTAATATACAAATACACACATAGACTCACTGTTACACACACATACAGACGCTGATACGCACTCTGATGCACATGTTAATATACAAATACACACAGATAGACTCACTGTTACACACACATACAGACGCTGATACGCACTCTGATGCACATGTTAATATACAAATACACACACATAGACTCACTGTTACACACACATACAGACGCTCATACGCACACACAGACGCTGATACGCACACACATACAGACGCTGATACGCACTCTGATGCACATGTTAATATACAAATACACACACAGACTCACTGTTACACACACATACAGACGCTGATACGCACTCTGATGCACATGTTTATATACAAATACACACACATAGACTCACTGTTACACACACACACAGACGCTGATACGCACACACATACAGACGCTGATACGCACACACATACAGACGCTGATACGCACTCTGATGCACATGTTAATATACAAATACACACACATAGACTCACTGTTACACACACATACAGACGCGGATACGCACTCTGATGCACATGTTAATATACAAATACACACACATAGACTCACTGTTACACACACATACAGACGCGGATACGCACTCTGATGCACATGTTAATATATAAATACACACACATAGACTCACTGTTACACACACATACAGACGCGGATACGCACTCTGATGCACATGTTAATATACAAATACACACACATAGACTCACTGTTACACACACATACAGACGCTGATACGCACTCTGATGCACATGTTAATATAGAAAATACACACATAGACTCACTGTTACACACACATACAGACGCTGATACGCACTCTGATGCACATGTTAATATACAAATACTTACACACAGACTCACTGTTGCACACACATACAGACGCTGATACGCACTCTGATGCACATGTTAATATACAAATACACACATAGACTCACTGTTGCGCACACATACAGACGCTGATACGCACTCTGACGCACATGTTAATATACAAATACACACATAGACTCACTGTTACACACACATACAGACGCGGATACGCACTCTGATGCACATGTTAATATATAAATACACACACATAGACTCACTGTTACACACACATACAGACGCGGATACGCACTCTGATGCACATGTTAATATACAAATACACACACATAGACTCACTGTTACACACACATACAGACGCTGATACGCACTCTGATGCACATGTTAATATACAAATACACACATAGACTCACTGTTACACACACATACAGACGCGGATATGCACTCTGATGCACATGTTAATATACAAATACACACACATAGACTCACTGTTACACACACATACAGACGCGGATACGCACTCTGATGCACATGTTAATATACAAATACACACATAGACTCACTGTTACACACACATACAGACGCGGATACGCACTCTGATGCACATGTTAATATACAAATACACACACATAGACTCACTGTTACACACACATACAGACGCTGATACGCACTCTGATGCACATGTTAATATACAAATACACACATAGACTCACTGTTACACACACATACAGACGCTAATACGCACTCTGATGCACATGTTAATATACACACATACACACACATATACACACACATAGACTCACTGTTGCACACACATACAGACGCCGATACGCACTCTGATGCACATGTTAATATACAAATACACACACACATAGACTCACTGTTACACACACATACAGACGCTAATACGCACTCTGATGCACATGTTAATATACACACATACACACACATATACACACACATAGACTCACTGTTGCACACACATACAGACGCCGATACGCACTCTGATGCACATGTTAATATACAAATACACACACACATAGACTCACTGTTACACACACATACAGATGCTGATACGCACTCTGATGCACATGTTAATATACAAATACACACACACATAGACTCATTGTTGCACACAGCTGAAACACACTGAAATTATACTGAAATTAACGCATACTGTATCTGCATCAGCAGTCGGGTGTACATCTCATTCTACCCCCCATGTTCTATTAAGGACAGCAGGGATTTTCCGAGGGACTTTTCCGCCACTTCAAAAAGTCGAGGACAGCTCTGGAGGGAGGTGCAGGGCTGGATGGAGGAGATGTCAAAAAGGAAGGAAAACATTTTATTTTTTCATGTTACTGCCAAAAGGGGCCAGAAACGCTCTGCAGCTTCTAACACACCCTCAGTTAGGATGTAAATGTTAAAAGGGTGCTGCAAGCTAAGTGCTTTCGCTCTATTGCATACATCTCCAGTGACCCCAGCTACTGTAAGTGCACCATTAATGGGCAGAAATTGCAAGCCATGTGCAAGGAGACAAGTCATCTATTATAGAAGCCCTTTTTTCCACAATATCAATCACTAATGTGTATATATTTGAAGAGAGGAGCTCACTATATTTAAGTAATAATCCCTGACGAACAGGGCATTACAGGGCAGTAATGCCCTGTTTTGAGGGGATTATTACTATTATAGGATAAATGTAGGCTTATTTCATAAATAATAGACACTTTTGAGAAGTTATATAGATTTTTATTAAAATAAAATGGTAAATACATTAAACCACCTCTATATACGCTTACACTGCAGCCATCTATATCCACACAGCCGCCCCCTCTGTGTACACACAAGCGCACACACACACACACACACACACACACACACACACACACACACATTATCTCTGTAGCTACATCCAAAAAAAACTGCTGCTACCACACACACACTGCAGCTCTACACACAGTGCTGCTACGCACACACACAAACACTGCAGCTACACACAAACACGGACACTGCTGCTACACACACACACACACACACACACACACACACACACAAACTGCAGCTACACACAAACACACACACACTGCAGCTACATACACACACACAAACTGCAGCTACAGACACAGATGCACAAACTGCAGCTACAGACACACACACACACAAACTGCAGCTACACACATTCAAACTGCAGCTACACACACATACAACACAAACTGCACCAATATAAACTGCAGCTACACACACATACAACACATAAACTGCACCCATACAAACTGCAGCTACACACCCATACAACACACAAACTGCAGCTACACACTAGACAGACATAAACTGCAGCTACACACACACTGCAGGCACACTTACTTTACACTCTCTCCCTTCTCTCAATTAAGTCTGTCAGCTCTGTTCAGGGAGGGAGGGGGAGGAGTCACAGCCTGCTGCTTCTTCCTGACCAATCCCCTACCCTGTCTCAGAGCTGTTCCTTCCTCCTGACCAATCCCCTACCCTGTCTCAGAGCTGTTCTGAAAGCTGATTGGCTGGAAATAAACATATTGGAAATAAACACTTTGCAAGCAGCCAAAAATTCCGGGCATTATCCGATCAGGAATTCTAACCAATCAGAAAGCAGGATTTCAAAAATGCCCGGAATTTTACAGCTTTAGCCTATAATATGTGATGATAATAACTTTATTTCATATAGTACTTTTCTCCCAATGGGACTCAAAGCACTTCACAATTATAGCATACTGTATGCAGGATTTTTACAGACACAGTCCTGCCCAGATGAGTTTATAAATCTATGGGGGATTTTTTGGTGCGTGAAGCAAAGAGAGATAAAATGACTTTCCCAGGGTCATAGGGAGCTGACACTGAATTTAACCAGGCTCCCCTGATCCAAACTCGGTGTCAATAATTGCAGTCGGTGTCTTTACTCACTGAGCCACTCTTTCCTATTCAGTTGTTTTCAAGGCACATATAAACATAATAAGCACAAACACAATACCTTCCAAGCATCATCACGGTAGATGGAGTCTGCGTACACTGAAACCGCGGTGTTGTTTTAAACTTGAAGATTAAAGTGGTTAATTTATGAAGAAAGTGATCTGCATTTGTTATGTCTAAAATGGAACATAATTTATCAAAACTATTGCTTCTCCTGTCGAATTTGGCCCATTCTGTACTTAAAAAAAAAAACACCAACAAAAATTTACACCACCTTTAAGGTGCCAGAGAAACCCAACGCAGAAAACTATCAAGAGAGTAACACAAGACTAACATTAGACCAGCGGTGCGCAAACTGGGGGGCGCGAGATAGTCAGCGGGGGGGCGCAGGGTTTACAGAGGCTCCGCGCGCTTCCTTGTTGGTAGCACTGACCTAGCATTCGACGGGGCAGCGGGACTACTGCCATTGCCCCATAGTCTAACAAAACACTTTATCTCCCGTCATGCTTCATGTGATGGGTCTTAATTTGGAAGAGGCTGTCCAGAGAGAAGCTTGTAAAATAAAATCCACCCAGTTAAAAGGGCCTATGCACAAGGAGCACGTGGAAATGTCATGCGGTAGGAGCTATTATATGTGACATTGAATTAAAGCTCACAGATACTCACCACTATGGGTTGATGAAATCAACTTATATGTAGGTACACAAAGAACAAAGTGACTAGTGCCATGTTAAATAGGTTATTCGGTCAGTCCCACGTAGAACCAAGGTGACCTAATGACAGTGATTTGTTTAAGGGTATCTGGGGCGGACCCTTTAAACACATCAATACCATTATGTTACTTTTGTCTCGCATGGCATCCGGCAGCCGTTACAAAGACGAAATATATATATTCACGAAGAAACACAGCAGAGACAACCTGATTATTATTACTACTGCAAACCTTTCACCTGAAGTATCTCTCCTACGAACTCTGGAACGCTTCTCAGAGCCCAGCAATATATCAGCCAATTTAACTGGGCCTGGATTGCATTTATCAGCAGGAGTATGTCTAGCAAGAACAGCAATCTGACACATTTGTCCCCATTTCTCCCCAACTCCCCATAGAGTTTTATTGTTGGAGTCTGTTAGAGAAAAAGAACAGTACGAACAAATCAAATAGGGTTTTTCTTTTATGCTCCGTTTTCTTAGAAAGAGATTGTTGGTATGTTCCTTAGTGTTTCTTGTGAATTAGAAAATGCCATGTTTAGTATTCAGTGTAGGAGAGTGCAATACAATATGATACATCTTTATAAGATGGGTCATCTCTCATCTGCTTTTCTAACACCTGCTGCTTATCTACATGGGAACAGAAGGGACAGGTATCCATTGCTACATTGGGATGTTATCCATCTGCAAAGCTATAGGCTACAAAGATATCGTCATTTCATCACCGTTCTCACTTAGATCACTGGTTTTCAACCTACTTTCTCTTGAGGCGCCCCTAATCACAGTGCTTAGTTGAGTGTTTTTCAACCAGGGTTTCAAGGAACCCTTGGGTTCCCCGGGCATCCCTAAAGGGTTCCCCACACTTTTCAGGGCATTTGAAGATTGTACAAAATGCAGACGAATTTACAATGCATTTTATTTCACACACATTATTAGAGAGGGTTGGGGTTCCGCAGAATGTCACAATATAATTACACGGTTCCTTAACCAAAAAAAAGGTTGGAAACCACTGGCTTAGTCGCTGAACCCTTCCCCCCCCCCCCCACCCCTCACCTCCGCAACAGGACAGACAGTCACAGGAGACCACACACAACACCGCACACCTCTCTCCTGCGCATGCTGCTTCCTAGTCTAATTGGCCACATCCCCAAGTCTCCTGAAACCACCTCCTGATTGGCTGCTCACGGTTAATGCAGACAGGCAGGATGGAAGGAACAGTGCCCAACTTTCTCCCTGCTCTGGGAGATCGTGGAGATCCCGTGGCCCCTGTTGATCCTCTCACAGAACCCCTGGGTGCTGCTGAACCCCAGTTGGGAAACTCTGATTTAGTCCTAAATGTATTTTTTCTCTTGATGGTCCAGTTGCTCTGATTGTCCTTGAGAAGTGTAGACGTGTTGTATGTTGTGTTACTTTTGAAATGATGACTTCATACAGTAGATGAAATGAATAGGGCCCTGTGTACCAGACACGTCTCTTTTACAACTGTATATATCCTCTGGGCTTTAATGAACAGATTGAATTGCATCCATTTCTTAAATGATTTGGGGATAAAATTATAATTAACGACACGACGATGATCCCTTTAAGCTTAATATGAGTATAACCAATAACTGAATATTGCAAATGAATTTAATACATTTTTTAATTGTTTAATAATTAATATGATATGCCAGTTATAGAAGGAATGGAAATCTTCATATAACTTTTGAAGAGCTGCCTTTTTAATATTGAATTTGATAATAGGATTTTCATATAAGGTGAATTTATTTTTAATAACATTTTTTTTTTTTTCAACTTTCAATTTTTATTTGTGGATATGAAATATACAGAACCTCACCTCCCATAAGCGTAAATAATCGACAATCCACTTTTAACAATCGTCAAAGGCAAACTCGTGACTAACATGGAAACAAGACAAGACGTACCAGACTCACCAGACTGGGGGGGAACACCAAGGGTGAAGGGAGGGAGGGGGGGGGTGATCCTGCAGACTTCTGGAGATGGACCCGCTCACACCGGGGCGACTGCGTCCCGCTATATTTGAACCTGTCGCTCAGCGAACCTGTCGGGGGACCTATCTAATAAAATCCTATGTCATTGTCCAGTCTGTCCCGTCCAAGGAGAACGCATTTGCTATTATTAGTGCAAAATTGTAGCGGCGTCCACCCCTGAGGTGTTGGATTGGGCTAGCCACGGGTCCCAGACTTTTAGAAATTTAGTGCCAGAGTGGTTGACCCAGCTCGTCAACTGTTCCATCTGGCAAACGTGCCAAATTCGATTCCTAATTTTGGGGATGATTGGGATCTCATTCCGTTTCCATAAAGCTGCGATCTCGCACCGGGTGGCGGTCGCGAAGTGCATGACCAATTTGTGTGTCGTTCTAGACATGTCCTGGGGCCGCCTGCCCACGAGGAACAGCCACGGGTCCAGGGGGATCTCTAACTCGAGAATCCTTTGCAGCCAGTCCCTAATAGCTTCCCAAATCGGGACCACTCTCGGGCAGGACCACAGCATATGGTTGAGGTCAGCGATCTCTCCGCACTGTTTCGGGCAGAGCGGGGAGTATCCTCTGACAAATTTAGCTAATTTAGCAGGGGTATGGTACCACCGCATAAGGACTTTATATGCGTTCTCCTTCAACGTGACACATATTGAGCTTTTTGCGGCTGTTTGCAATATGTGGTCCCATTCCTCGTCCTCTAGACTGTCCCCTAGCTCTGTCTCCCACTGTCGCATGTATCTCAGTCGGGGGCTGTCTACCGTGGCTGGACAGACTACCTCCCTGTACATCCGAGATGTCAGTCCCCGCGTATCCGTGGGACTCGAACACAGCTGTTCAAAGTTAGTTCATGCAGGACGAACGGGGAATTTGTTATAAAATACCCTGACCTGGAGGAATCTAAATAATTCAGTATTTGGAAAGTTTGATTCCTCTTTAAGCCAATCGAACGTCTTGATAGATTTCGTACCCTCCAGGTCTTTCAAGTGATTATACCCTGCTTGCGTCCATTTTATGAATTTATCACCCGTCAGCCCCGGAGCAAAATCCGGATTTCCCCATAGGGGGGTCATTAATGATTGTGGTGATGTGAGGTTGGCTTTAAATTTAGAAGACTCCCAGACCACTAGTGAGTTCGCTATAGCGCAGAGCGGCATCCCAATGCCTTTCTTGCATTGTTTTGGTAACCAGATCAAATCATGTCGCGCCACCGGCGTACAACATTGTCGTTCTAGTTCTGTCCATCTTCTCTTTGTGGGGTCCGCGTGCCACTGAATAATTTGGCTTAATTGTGCCGCTTTGTAATACGCCATTAAGCAAGGTACTGCTAGTCCTCCTTTTACTACTGGTTTTGTCAGTAGGCTTTTTGCGATTCGTGGGCGTTTTTTGTTCCAAATAAATTGGATGATGTGGGCCTGTAGGGCTTGGATCTCAGACTTAACTAACGGAATTGGTAGGGCCTGAAACAGATATAGCATCTTGGGCAGCAAGTTCATCTTTACACTATTAATCCTGCCGAACCATGATATCCCATAGCCCGCCCAAGCCCTGAGATCCTCCCTCAGCTTCCCCATCATCTTGGGGAAATTTGCTTTATATAGGGTGTTGTAGTCCCTGGTGATATATACCCCTAGATATTTGATTGCGGAGGACTGCCACTTAAAATTAAAGTTAAGTTCTAATAATTTTTCCGTTGGTTTAGGCAGGTTGATATTGAGCGCCTCCGACTTTGTCTGGTTAATTTTGAACCCAGAGACCATACTGAATTCCTGTTATATTGGGGTATAACCTAATGTGGGCCGCGAGGGGTTCAATACAGAGGGCGAATAGTAATGGAGACAGCGGGCATCCCTGCCGGGTCCCACTCCGTATATTAAATAGTTCTGACGGGAAACCCTGGTGTCTTAATCTCGCTGTGGGTCCTGAATATAGGGCTAGTATCACCTCTAAGAGGCGACCTCCGAACCCAAACGCCCCCAGCGTCTCTCGCAGATAGGACCAATCGATGCGGTCAAATGCTTTTTCGGCGTCCAGGCTCAACAACATTGACGGTATATTTTTCTTTTTCGCCAGATCTATCAAGTCTATTATCCGTCTGGTGTTGTCCGCCGCCTGTCTGCCCGCGATAAAGCCTACTTGATCCGGGTGAATCAGCCCGGGAAGGACACTACCCACCCTGTTTGCTAGAAGTTTGGTGAAAATGTTTATGTCCGAATTAATCAGGTAGCTCTTGTAGTCTGCCGGGTCCTTGCCGGGTTTGTGGATCACTGAGATAGACGCCTGGAGCATCTGAGCCGGGAAGGGTTCCCCATCTAATATCCCGTTAAATAATTTCAGTAGCTGTGGGGCCAGGATTTTGCAGAATTTCTTATAATACAAATTAGAATAGCCACCTGGGCCTGGGGCCTTGGCTGATTTGAGGGACTTAATTACCTCTGTAATCTCGTCCAGGGTGAAATCACTCTGTAGGGCCTCTCTCTCATCCCTGCCCAGGGTCGGCAGTTTTGCCTCAGACAGGAACCTTTCTAAGGTATCTGCTGTTTTTCGGTTGTGGTTAACCTTATCCCCGTCATATAGTGTAGCATAGTATTTTCTGAATGCTTCCACTATCTGTCTCGGGTCGGAGGTAAGGTCACCCTGTTGTGTTTTGATGGCCGTTATCCGAAAATTTGGAAGCTTGTTTCGGAGCTTGTTGGCTAGTAGAGTATCTGGCTTGTTGGCTTTTTCATAAAATCTACGCTTGGACCATGCTAACTCCTTTTCGGCCTGAGGATAACACTAGGTTAAGGGCCGCCCTCGTATCAATCAATTCTTGCCACGTGTTTTGGTTCTTATTAACGGAGTGCTGTGCAGTGAGGAGTGTTAACTTCGCCTGCAGCGCCTTTATTTTGGAAGCCTTTTCCCTTTTTCGCTTACCAGCTATGTTCATAAGGACTCCCCTGAGAGTAGCCTTATGGGCTTCCCAGAGCGTGGCTTGTGACTGAACGCTTCCCGTGTTTTCTCTGAAGAAATCTCGTATCCGTTCCCTTATCTCCCGTTCAGTTGCGGGGGCTTTGAGAAGAAGCTCGTTGAGCTTCCAGTTTGCTCCGGGTCTGTCTAGCCCTACTAATGTGCACCTCAGCTCTATAGGTGCGTGGTCGGACCATGAGATTTCATGAATCTCTGTGTGACCAACCACTGGGACCACTCTGTTTGATACTAGGAGGTAGTCTATTCGGCTGTATCTGTTGTGGGGGTGCGAATAGAACGTATATTCCCGGGCAACCGGGTGTTGTTCTCTCCAAACATCTGACAACTGACATTCTTGGAGGCCGTGACGTATGGTTAGTAGGTCCTGTCTTTGGGCTGTGTTAATTTGTGTGCATCTGTCCAGGTCAGGGTCTAAGGTGCGGTTTAGGTCTCCCGCGAGGAAGATACTTCCCTGCGCGACTTTGTGTAACTTCCTGAAGAACTGTTCGAAAAATATAGTGTTTTGCTCACACGGAGTGTAGATGGACGCCAATGTTACCGGTTGGCCTTGTATTGTGCCTGTCAAGATTAGGAACCTGCCTTCTAGGTCAGAGTGTTGTTTGTCTATAGTGAGAGCAAGTCTGTTATGTGTAATAATTGCCACTCCCTGTTTTTTGACCTCTGCGGAAGCTAGATAATATGATCTGTAACTTTTATCCAGGAATTTGGGGTGGTTTAAGCGGGAAAAATGGGTTTCTTGCAAGAAAATGATATCGGCTTTCCGACGGTTATATTCCCTGAAAGCAATTCTGCGTTTTGTGGGGCTATTAAACCCTTTCACGTTATGTGAAATCATTACTATATCGTTACTCATCTGGACTGTATGGAGTGGTGACTCTGCGTATCGAGCTTTGTCCCAGTTGGAATCTTCTCACCGACTGGATCTGTCGTCGTCTGACCTCTCGCCGCTCCTCCTCCAGTTTTGTGGGGTCTGTAGCCGAAGGCAAAGGGGGATGACACAATTGGGGGGGGGAGGGTAACGTGTAGACAAACATAAAAACAATTGTTAGCACAGTGGTCACATGACCTTGGTACCAGTACCGCGGTCGTGTGATCCTAGCCCCTGGGTAAACGGCAGGGGAGAACTGACGCCCTCCCTCTTGGCGCCCCCCCCCTCCCATACCGCCCACCCCTCCCAGGGGACTTTGCCGGGGACCTTGGATGTTGTCCAGGTAGGTCCTGACATGGAGATCATACGGAAATCAGGGCGGGCTCGAACTCCACCGCCCGTCCCCGCTCTGGTAATAGCCTTCATAAACTTAACGGAAAACGTCAACTTTCAGCTGCTCTAAACTTCTACTCTTTATCTTATACTTCCTCGCCTGGGGCATACTGCCTTTGTTGTTTGCGGGAGACTCTATGAACCGACCCTCTCGCATTGCCCCTCTGTGGGCTCGGCCCGCCTATGCTCTGCGGACCCTCCTTAGCCACCTCTATTGACAGGGTCAGCCTACTGTATTCCTCTCTGGAGTGACCTCTGAGCCGGGCTCCCTTGGGGAAAGTGGGGTATGATGACCGTGGGGTTATCGACCTTTATCAGGTTGCCTCCTCATATGTATTCCTCTCTCTAGCTTCCTGACTCTCCTTCTCCCGATTCCTAGCGTCCTCCTGACCCCTGCTGTATTCTGTAACTCTTTCTGATCCCCTCTGGCAGCCTCCTCCTACTACTATCCTCTCTGCTTACAATGCTTAACTTATTATCCCCTGTTTCCTGCATCTAGTCCCTGCATTCACTATTCCCTTCCCTCATCTCGCGTGTCCCGCACCGACGTCCCCTTCGAAGCCCTGTCTTCTTTCCCCTCTTTCCTCTCTTAACTTGCCAACCCCCTCTAATGACATCCCGCCTGTTTCAGGTCTATTTCTCCCTCTGCCTGTCCTAATCTTCTTACTCTGTTGCTCTCTTAAATCCGTCATCTCTGCTTACTTGTCTTATTCACTTACTGTCTCCTTCTGCATACTTTCCCTCTTCTTTCTCTCTACCTACCGCCCCTTCTCCACTTGCTTACCTTCCTTCTACCTCGGACTCCCCCCCTGTCCCTCCTTCCTACTTCCCCTCTGCTGCTGGTCCCCTGTATCTCCCCCGCTCAAGCCTACCCTCATAGCATGCTCACTTCCCCCTTCCTGTCTCACGTCTCCTCTTCCTGTCCCTTTCTAAATACCCTCATGTTCCGCCTGTGTCCCCCTTCTATTCTTGTCTCGTGCCCCCCCCCTCTCCTGTTGTTATAGTGCCCTGTCCCGCTCTTCCTGCCGCTCTCGGGGTCGCTCGTCGTCGATGATGTCCTCAGGAGCGCTGACGTCCGGCCCTGTGGTCTGCTGTGGTATTGGGGTTGCTCATGCCGTCCCTATCGGCCGCTGGTGTGGCGACCGCTCGGCAGGCGATCTGGGGGTATCACCGTCAGATCCTCTGGCTGTGGGGGGGAGCCCGCCGGCTCCGTGGCTTCCTTCCTGTGTCTCGCCGGGGCATGACCGTCCTGCTTCCGCCCCATCCAAGATGGCCGCCTCTAGGTCCGCCCCTTACGCTGACGTCTTTCCCCTGGCCGCCATTTTGGGGTAGGCTGTCCCCAGGAGAAGATGTGTCTGTAGCCGCTCCCCTCGACTGGATAGTGTTCCCGCTTGGTGAGCCCTTCCCGCCTACCTCCCTTCCGCGTTCTGTGGGTCACGCTGGGGGCTTCCTCTGCTCCATCTTGGCCGCCATGCGGGGACCACGAGGTGAGTGAATTTTTTTCCCCCCTTTTGCAGGTCTGCCGCTCTTGGAGATACTGTTAGGCTTGGTTCTCAGTGAGAGTCCGCTGGTTCAGGGGGGGTCTGTGTATAGAGTTCTACATAGTCTCTTATGGGGCTGTGCAGCTTGGCCAACTTAAACTTGAACTTAGCTTAACTTAAGAGTTCAGTATTTTTCAGCCAACCTGGCTAGGTATAGTGGGCCTTAGTCCTGGGCAGCCCCCCCTCTGGCCGTACTCCCCACCGTGGTCCACGAGGGACCCGGGGCGGGTTCCTCCGTCTCCCCGGTCGTGGCGCTGGGCCCCGTGCTCAGGCCTAATTTCTGTAGGAACTTCGGTCCTTCTTCTGGGGATTTTAATTGTATCGGGCGGCCATTATGTAGGACCAAGAGACCAAAGGGAAAGGTCCAACGGTAACGGACCACTTTTTCCCTCAGGACCCTTGTGATAGGCCAAAGGTCTCTCCGACGGGCCAGGGTGGTAGGAGAAAGATCCTGGAATACCATGATCTTGGCTCCCTCGAAGTCCATGGAGGGCGTATTACGGGAGCACTTCAGCATTTCTTCTCTTGTGCGGTAATAGTGTAGGCGCACTATTATATCCCTTGGGGGGTCCGAGGGTTGGGGCTTGGATCTGAGTGCCCGGTGGCACCGGTCCATATGTAGCAGCTCTGCAGAGGACTCCGGGCATATGTGTTGTAGCCATCTTCCTACAAAATCTTCACAATCCCCTATAGTTTCAGGGATCCCCTGGAGGCGCACGTTGTTGCGGCGGTCCCGATTTTCGTCATCCTCCTGCCGATCACGGAGCTCATTTATCTGCGCTTATAAGTCCCCGTTTTCTTTGTGTTTTTCTGGGTCGCCTTAACATTCGCGTCCACCCGCACCTCCAGATCTTGGATCCGGGTCCCCAGGCCTCCCACTTCTTTGGCCAATGCTCGAATCTGTGCCTGTAGGACCCCTTTCAGGTCATTGTATAGCCGCTCAATGTCGCAGCGTCGGACCGGCAGGAGCCCCTGGTCACTCGGCTCTCCGTCCCCCTCTGATTCAGAGCCCGTGCGGGAGGTGGGGGCCATTGCTGCCGATGCCCTGCGGGATCTCCCCTCTCCAAAGTATTCAGGGAGACCCTTCTTGCCGGGGGTCTTTGCTGCTTTTTTCGACATCCTGGGGTTAGTGCTCGGTGCTGAGTGTAAATTGGGCTTATTCTGTTTATTTTAATCCGTTTTCTGCTTAAAACTGTCAGAGCGGGGCCTGGAGCAACAGAGTCACACAGCCATGCAGTCTGACCTCGCGCATGCGCTCCTTAATAACATTTTTAATATGATGTTAGTAGGATTGTAGTAATGAAAAGATTCACCCAAATTAGTTATGAATGTTGTATATGTAATTAGTTTATATTTCATTATGTTATTAATATATATTCTATACTGTATCTATTTTTTATTATTATGAAATAGTATAATAGATGAGTAGTGGTATACATTTGTAGATCATTATTATGTTTTCCAGTATGGATTTAATTGGTATAGGTGAATTAGCTGTATTGATTATATATGCATGGGTAAATATGAGGAAATTAATATTTGAATTATGGTTCTAATAAGTGGTTTATGTATTTTTATGGCATTTAATGTCCCTTATTGTGGTGGAGTTTAAATGCTAATATGTTCATTTAAAGCACTCAAGGATATAATTGCTAAAATTGCATCCCCTATATAAGGGGTATCCCTAGATGGCTAGGATACAACCCCTGAAGAAGTGTAGTTGTACACGAAACGCGTTGAGGTATCCAGAAGTCCTTGAGGGAAGCGCGACTTCACACTAAGGACGCTGCTGTAATCCCCACCTTCCTTTACCCAATAGCGGGCTTGCTGCTCGCGCTCCGCAGCAAGCCACAGGTGTAATTATCACTGGCTAACATTAGTCAAGCCCCCAAGCAGGATCGTTTTGGAGGGACTAGCTACAACCTCTAAGGGATATACTTGCAACATTAAGTGGATGGAGCAATGTGGGGACGTGCCGTTTTTTGAAGCAGCTCTGCTTATTTTATGTAAATGCTGTATTTTTTTATATTTGAATACATAAAAGTACTGTTGCTATATTAATGTTGGTTTTTCTTGCGCTCCTCTCTTATGTGTTATATATTTTTTTACAATTGTACAGAGTTCTCCAAACATTACAGGTCTCTTCTTCAAGTGTTTATAGCTTTCCAAACCTCACAGGTCTCTTCTTCATTTGTACAGAACTTTCGAAGAAATGTTTATGAATACATTTCAGGTCATGCTGGTAACTGTCGGCTCTTCATTACATGGGTTTATCTCTATATTGATGTTAGGCCCCCTGAGCCGGGCATATTACAGAACTACATAGCTAGCTACACATATTGCGAAATGGTCCCCAGAGGAACTCGGGGCAGAACAGGTCAAGGATAATCTTTGTTTGCCCATCCACCAAGGAAAAAAACAACTAATCAATGACATGATTGAGAGGCGCTGAATAAAGAATTAATCTTCTCTTGGGAGACAGAGCCAAAAATACACAGAAATCTACTTCTTTTTTGCTTTGAAAAGAAGAAAGGGCAAGGAGACAAGAGGGACATGGCAGTCTGTGACCCTCAACGGGTTGTGAGCCTAAATAGTCGATACATTAAAGGGCTGAAGAGGTATCTCA
Organism: Ascaphus truei; assembly: GCF_040206685.1. Lineage (NCBI taxonomy): Eukaryota > Metazoa > Chordata > Amphibia > Anura > Ascaphidae > Ascaphus > Ascaphus truei. Next base: position 12,779,248 of record NC_134489.1, read on the forward strand.
GTGGTCACGTGACTGCTTTTGAAATGGGTGAACCCAGTATGAAGCCCAGTGTCGGCTCTCCTCGTGACTTTGGCCAAGTCACTTTTTCTCCCTGTGCCTGTAATATTCTATATACAGAGCTGCGGACACTGTCAGAGCTATATAAAAAGCTAGTTTCCGGAGTGCAGTCCCATGTAAGACCAAAGTTAACTGATGACAGTGACATCATTAATGACTTTATGGGTCAATCCCACATAGGCGCAAAGTGACTTAATGAGAGCAATCTGTTTAATGGGTTAAAGGGTAAGCCCCAGGTAGTAATGGTACTGGCCTCTAGTCTCAGGCAGTTTAATGGGTCTATTGTGTGTCAATGCGCAATTTTCAGGCCTTTGATTCATAGGACATAGAGTATTCTTGTCCTTAGTTGTGTACCATTAGATTCTAGTCGTCTTTGTTTTTCCTGGTAGCAGGTATACACATTCCTGGCAAATCGCCTGTTAAAGAACTGATGAGGAAGTTAATTTTGCGTAAGAAAAGTCATTTGCTCCTGGAGGCAGGAAGCAGAGGCACAGCGTAAACGCACATAGAAATTGTGTAACACTTATTTAACGTAGCAATCCGTGCTGCTCTATTTTCTTTACATATCTATTTGTGTGTGTGTGTGTGTGTATATGTGTATATACACACAAAATAAACAGTCCATATAAACAGGCACTCACCAATGGACTGTTGTATTATTGTACAGTATCATTGTATATACTGGTTTACAGTCGCAGGGCCGGCTTGATGGCGTTGGGAGCGGTGTGACTGCAGATGCCCCGTTCTCTTCCCCCAGCCCAACTTCCAATCGGAAGTTGAAACCGACTTCTGGTATCGGCCACCTGGGTGAGGAGAGGGAGTGGGGGGGGGGGGGGAAAGCTGGATTGTCGGAGGCACCTCTGAAACCAGACTGCCACGGCACATTGTGGCACTAGCGATCACATGACTGCTTTGTCACCGATGACGGAAGGGAAGGAGTCCTCCAGTTAAACTAAGCGTCAGATCCAGAATCCAGAGGAGCGCAGAAAGCGATCTCCCCTAGAAAAATTAGGGGGGTTATTATGACGTAGCTGCTACGTCATGGGGCCTCTGGATCACACGACGTAGTAGCTACGGTATGTCTAAAAGGCACCCAACTGGTTAATCTTTTAAGTAAGGCCGATTCAAAATTATTTTTGGGATCCACTAGACTCGAGTAGAGTTGAACAAAAATTATAGGGATCTGTTATATGGAGCAATAGAAGGAGTTGTAGGGAGTGATTATATGGGGCAATAGAAGGAGTTATATGGAGCAAAAGGATACATTTTAAGGAGCGGCTATATGGAGCAATAGTAGGAAAGGTAGGAGGTACGTAGGAAATAGTAGGAGAGGTTACATGGAACAATAAGATGAATTATAGGGAGATGGTATATGGAGCAATAAGATGAATTATAGGGAGATGTTATATGAAGCAATATGAGTAGCTATAGGGAGCGAAGGGGTTACCATCACCTACACCTTTGAATGCCCACGATTCCCTTTCTTCGCCTCTCTCTCCAGACCTATAGAAAACGAGGCAGACAGGAACAGCTGCTCTTTGTGCTACATATATTTTTAGCACAGAGTCTGAGTTTGAAGCTGACTCTTCAGATCAGTGCAGCTAATAGCACAGAGATAAGAGAACAAACAGACTGTGTGTGTCAGAACAGAGGCATTGTAGGAATATTTATAGAGACAGTACAGTGGACTTCCAAGAAGAGAGATTGGCCACCTACAGAGCTGTCACTTTGTTGGAACTTCAAGGTGCAATCCCAAGTAACTGGTCAAAAAACTATTCAACGGTCTTATTGGCTTCCTCAAAGTAACCTAACAGTGCCAATAGCAAACAGTGTGGCTGATTTTGTTTCTCTGGAAATTAACTACACGTTAATCCAGGAGTGTTTGTCAATCAAGTGTTTTCTTTACCCTCAACCCACCCTGTGCTTATCAGAGAGCCAATAAAGATAAGGGAAGGGGAGGGTGGGCAGAGTCTGCAGGACTCTTCTATGCTTCCTTATTGAAGGTAGCATAGTAGTGGCGGTGATGTAACGCGTTGTCGCTGCTGCAGTTTGGAGAGACAAGTAAATTTGTCTTATCAGGCTGCAGTCACGTGACACTAAATGTAGGGAAAATGGCAGAGGTGGGGATAGCACTCTAGCGTCAGCTTAATTCAAGGATATAAGTGGAGACACAGGTGCAAATAGGGAAATAAGGGGTCAATTGTACAGCGAGAGAAAGAGATCCCTCTTGAAAGCACTCTGTGTGTCTAGTGTACAGCCGCTGCGCCTTTTATTCTCCAACATCTCCGAATTTTTTCGGGGATATTTTCCGAATGCCACGCACTTCACCGCACTTCACCGCGTTCATGCCGCATTCTGACCGCATTCATACCGCATTCACGTTCATGCATTCAATATTACGAGCGCTACAATGCCGGAGCATATTCCGGAGAAAAAAAAAATACTGCATCTGCCCGCGGTAATCAGAGTGGCGCCGATACGGCCGCATTAGGATAAAGGCGGCCGTCACTGTAAATGAGGGTGTATTAAAATAGTTTATTGAATCATAATTAAAAATATTGAAATTGGTAGGATAGAATCTATGGCCAATTAGTGAACAAAATACAAAAATACATAAAAATATAATTAATTTAAATCACACAAGGTTACCATTAATCCCTAGATCGTCCACATAACGATCGTGCATATAAAGCTGTACAGTTTGTTTAGTCCAACTATAGATCGTCCCCTATAGTTGAGGTCACAATACAACGATTGTGGTACTGGGATAATCTGTGTGAATGATACCTGTGTATTGTGGTACTGGGATAATCTGTGTGAATGATACCTGTGTATTGTGGAAAGCTTGTATTGTCGCATTTGTATACTAAAATAGTAAATCACATGCTCCTATAGTTTATACCAAGATATATAGTAAGTAATATCTCTTTATAATGAGTTCAAATGTGGGTAATGAACTATCAGCAAGGTCCTGTTGGTAATGTCTCCCTGAAAAATAGGCACACAAAATGTGTATACAGTACACGCCTAGAGGCACAAATCGAGTTCCTATCCAGTTATAGCCTCCTACTAATAATTAATCTAAAGTATAGTAACAAAGATACATCAAAAGTAGCTTTATCAATAATAACCGGTATAGGCATAGAAGTCAGCTCGATCCCATTGTGTTTGTATGATAACTGAAATGCAACGATATAGCTGAACACATGTGCAGGAAAAAGAACGCTGTCTACCCTAGTACAACAGCTGCAAAGCAGCAATATCGCTTCAGATAACAGGCATATCGGAGTGCAGCAGTGTAGCTTAGCACATGTGCAAGTAACTCACTGCCTACCGTCATATAGAAGCGCAATAATGTAGTTTAGCACAAATAGGGGTAAAACACTGATTTCCGTAGTATAATAGCCTGCAGTTTAGCGAGAAAGCTTCACACAATTCTCAAAACATTTCTCAGATTGTGCTGAGGGTACATAAATAGCCCTCTAATGGGATACGCAGATAGAGAACCCTGCAAGGAGAATCTCCTACTCACGTGAATATCATCAGCGGGTGCAGTTTCACATTGAGTGGTCTAGAATCAGACCCCTCTGTCAGGTTGTGGTTTTAACACTCAAGAGTTCAACATTATACAAACTTGCTTGTTTTGGATAGACAAGGTAGCGCAGATCCCTACTGCAAGTACATAGTATGTGCTAACAGTAGTAATGCAACAATGTAGCTTAGCAAACATGAGAGTAAATCACCGATACTATACTTTAGAATAATTATTAGTAGGAGGCTATAACTGGATAGGAACTCGATTCGTGCCTCTAGGCGTGTGTACACATTTTGTGTGCCTATTTTTCAGGGAGACATTACCAACAGGACCTTGCTGATAGTTCATTACTCACATTTGAACTCATTATAAAGAGATAATACTTTCTATATATCTTGGTATAAACTATAGGAGCATGTGATTTACTATTTTAGTATACAAATGCGACAATACAAGCTTTCCACAATACACAGGTATCATTCACACAGATTATCCCAGTACCACAATACACAGGTATCATTCACACAGATTATCCCAGTACCACAATACACAGGTATCATTCACACAGATTATCCCAGTACCACAATACACAGGTATCATTCACACAGATTATCCCAGTACCACAATACACAGGTATCATTCACACAGATTATCCCAGTACCACAATACACAGGTATCATTCACACAGATTATCCCAGTACCACAATACACAGGTATCATTCACACAGATTATCCCAGTACCACAATCGTTGTATTTTGACCTCAACTATAGGGGACGATCTATAGTTGGACTAAACAAACTGTACAGCTTTATATGCACGATCGTTATGTGGACGATCTAGGGATTAATGGTAACCTTGTGTGATTTAAATTAATTATATTTTTATGTATTTTTGTATTTTGTTCACTAATTGGCCATAGATTCTATCCTACCAATTTCAATATTTTTAATTATAATTCAATAAACTATTTTGATATACCCTCATTTACATTAGACACACAGAGTGCTTTCAAGAGGGATCTCTTTTTCTTGCTGTGCAGTCACGTGACGTCAGCGTCACAGGAGCTGGTTCAGCCAATGAGGGCGAACCATCTCCGTGACGTGTCCTTGACGCGTTCAACACGTCCTCGCCACCCCCCCGCTATGCCTCCGATCGCCTCCCCAACCTCCTGCAGCCAAGTGCACAGATTGCTGTGGCTGCAGGAGTGTGCGCTTGTGCCGTCACCATGAGTGTGGCCTTAGAGCAGCAATTATACCCCTGAGGAAGAGAGCAGATCGCTCTTGAAACGCGTAGGGTGGAGGTTCAAGCCCCGCACACATTGGTGTAGTACCCCCCGTACATCGGTGAATCAACGTGAGCTGCCAGCTAACCATCTCTTATAGCCGCCGACGAGTTGAACCAGCTGTTGTGGTTTCCCATTATTCAAGCGCCCTGCTTGGCGCCCTGCAGGAGTACCTGCTGACAAGTTGCGTCCACGAGCGGATGGAGACGCCAGCTAGCAGTGAGCAGCAGATAGACGAGCTCACGGTGGTCCGTGGCTGACATCGTGCTGAATCAGCTGCAGCTGAGTTCCATCTGCTCAGACGTGCTTCCTGGAGCTGCAGGAGTCCCTGCTGATGAGCTGCACCCACGAACCGACAGAGACGCCAGCTAAGCAGAGAGCAGCACACAGATGAGAGGGGATACTCTCTAAAATATCCACTGCCTGCAAACCTATTCCATCTGGTGAGTAGGCATTGCTATCATCAACATTGGTGCTACGGAGCAGTTGAACCACCTATTCAGATTTTTAATTGCTTAAATCTATATGTCCATGCAAATTGTGCATTATATTAAATATTAATTGTTATTAAATGATTTTATTGTCCTAAAAATACCATTTCAGTATTCAGCTGTTATATGTTGTCTTATATGTTGTTTGTTTAATGTTTCAACAGTATTACGCTATGTGTTGTGCTTTCGCTTTGTTTTCAAGCCCACCGTGAGGATCAACAATCTTCACAACCAACAGGCTTGGTTTTCGTATATCCTTTATAGTGGTAAAATTTTATAGGCGCCCACGGAACTATTCCCTGTCCTTAGAGCAGCAATGCTACATTCTCCTTTTTACTGTTTTCTTATTATTTGTATATGTAAAGCATGTGACATTGTATAATTCTATATCCTTACCCAATCTGGCAATCATTTGGTGCTTCTGTTATAAATCTGTAAAAATCCTGTTTGTGTGCCTAACATAATGGCTGCCTTGCAGTTTAAATCAATCCTTCAGTTAGTGTAACTCAGCAGCTACACTGTATCCTTATATCACTAAAGTAACATTATCTATTGTTACAGCATACAGCTCAAACTGCTCAGAACATTGGCAACAAATTATCCCAAACAGGAAAGTGTTGCAAAGATCTTGCACTGTTTGGGAAGTGGCTAAAACCTGCTATAGAAAGGATGCTTTAAAACTCATTTAAAAAAATGCCAGTTGAATAAAAATCTAATACTACTGAACTGATTTATTTAAAAAAAAAAGCCCCATATAAGATTTCACGTTTTGCTGCTTTAATAGAAGCTACATTACAGATGCCATCTTACACCGTCTAAATGTTTCCAGTAACACAGTAACGTTTCCAGTAACAGAGTAACATAGCAACAACTATATGGCGCACTCTGGAGAAAGACGCCAGGAGACATCGCAAACATTCTTGAAACTATCTGCTCTGCCCAAAAGGTTTGTGGCCAAAGAGGTAACTTTATCCAGATGTGGTTGAGCTGTCCCAAAATGTCTCCACTGTTGACGAAAGAACAAAATCTTGACCCTTGACCTTCGACCCTTGCCCATTCCGTTTACTAAGCCACCGAAATAAACACAAACACCTTGGTTGGGTACAAATGGCCACAGCCTATTAAAAAAAAAAACCACCATAATTCCTAGACGTGGTCAGCAAGTAGCCCCAACCAGTGAACCTGATTATGCTCACCGCTGCTACATGACCCATGAGCATTCTTAGTTCATAACACCTGGAGTCCCTCTTAGGAGTACACCCTCAGGACCTGACACTGACGCAAGACTGCCTCCTGTGAACCAATCACATTCCTCCAAATTAACCACCTGGGCAAAACTCACCAGTCCGCACCCCTCCAGCTGTGACAAATGTAATATCACCACCAACCAGCACTTTTTACCATACCTCCTTACATTCCTCTGTCGTTTTTCATACATACTTTTTCTGTTAAATAAAAGATTTCCTTACAAGCATAACAACAAACATGATATACAACATTACCCAATGGCCCCGGGAACCTTTTGGGGAGTTCATCAGAGGACGAGAGGTAAGGCACTAGGTGCCACCCCTCGTAAATAACTTCTCCCTCATTCTCCTATCCCACCCCCGCCCCCCCCCCCCCCCCATACATCCATCCATGGCCCCTCAGGCTAAAAGTCATGCCTCCCTTCCCATTATTGGTCTGGATTGTTTCATTAACAATATTCTTAAATAAGATCTGGGATCCTTGGATAAGATACATACATGTAATATTTTTATGATACAGCCTCAGTCTCTCTTTTTTTCTCTGTACCCTTCTTATATGTAAGCTCCTGACCTGTGTCCCAAAACACTCCAATATTGCGCCTGTCAATGTTGATATTTGGCAACCCTACCCCATCTTCCCATTATCCTTCCTTTCTCCTTTCTAACGTTATATTTCAATATATTCTACGTTGCTGTCGTTTTTTTGTAAATGGCACCAATCCCCCAGATTTGACCCTCTAAAGGAGCAGTCATGCCTACAATTTAGTTTATTTGATCTGAACCAGTTCCGGAGTGGCGAGACCTGGGGTTCACCAGGCAAATTGGGGAAATAATGAGTCCGCCAGAATGGGTTTGGTCTGGCAGCCAATTGAAAAGCTCTCAGTTGGTGACCGTAGCAACCATGTTTGTAGTCTGCCACTTTATTTGTAGCTTTGTGGTGTCAAAACCAACACACAAAAACCCTACAAATATCTCTGGTACCTGGGGGACGACTGAGGGAACCCCTCCAGTTCAGGTGCAATTTAAAACTAGGATGGAGGGGGGAGGGGGCGAGAATGAAACACATAATGAACTAAATAGAATAGAGGAGGATACAAGGTGGTATGGAGGTAGAATGGGGCAAGTACGAGTTTGACAAGCAGTGAGACACCCATAGTACATACAGATAATACTAAAAAGAACTTCAAAAGACTAAATCAAATTGGTGCAGAAAGGAAGGAGCAGATAAGATAATAGTACAGGCTGAAAAAAACTGAAATGCATTCTTGCTAATGCAAGAAGCCTGACAGATAAAATGGGGGAGCTTGAATTAATAGCTGCAAGGGAGCAGTATGATATCATAGGCATTACTGAAACATAGTGGGATGAAACTCATGACTGGACAGTTAATTTAGAGGGTTATTCAGTTTTTTGGAAGGATCGAGCAAATAGAAGGGGAGGTGGAGTATGTATATATGTTAAACCGGATCTAAAACCTATTATAAGGGAAGATGTCTATGAAGGGAATGATTAAAATGTAGAGACCTTGTGGATAGAAATTTGCAGTGGAGGCAAAAGTATAAAGAAAATATGTGTAGGGATATGCTATAAACTACCTAATATATGTGAGATTTAGGAAGCTAAAATACTTTTGCAAATGGAGAAGGCATCAAAACTGGGTCATGTTTGCATAATGGGGGATTTTAATTATCCAGACATAGACTGGGGCAATGAGATTAGCATTACAACAAAAGGAAACAGGATTTTGGGGGTGCTTAAAGACAATTATATGACCCAAATTATTGAGGAACGAACCAGGAGAGAGGCAGTACTGGATTTGGTAATATCAAATAATGTAGAAGTAATAACAAATATTCAAGTCCTGGAACATTTAGGTAACAGTGATCATAACATGGTCTCATTTGAAATAAATTATCAAAAAACAGATTACTTGGGTTCAACAAAGACCGTAAACTTTAGAAAGGCAGATTTTAATAAATTGAGGACTAATCCTCAAGTAATACATTGGGATTATGTTTTTGCAGGAAAAAAGTAGGATAAAAGGGCAGTCTTTAAAACGTTGTTAGAAAAGCACACTCATCAGTATATACCCCTGGGTAATACTGTAAGTATAAAAGAAATAAGTCAAAACCAATGTGGCTAAATAAACAGGTAGGTGAGGAAATGGACAAGAAGAGGAAGGCGTTTAGATTCTTTAAATCAGAAGGGACGGAGACATCGTATCAGAATTATAAGGAATATAACAAAAATTGCAAAGGAGCAATCAAATTAGCAAAAATGGATAATGAAAAAAGGATTGCAATAGAAAGTAAGGTCAACCCTAAAAAGTTATTTAAGTACCTTAATAACAAAAAAAGACAAAAGAAAATATAGGACCCTTTCAGTGTGAGATGGGCAGGCAGATTATTGGAAATAAGGAAAAAGCGGAGGTATTAAGCAAATTCTTTGCCTCTGTGTTTACCAGGGAAGAATCAATTTCAGCAGTAGTGCCGCAGGAGGAAGCCACAACCTCCATATTAATGAACAATTGGTTAACTGAGGAAGAAGTTAATAGGCGGCTTGAAAAAATTTAAGTAAATAATTCACCTAGTTCCGATGGTATACTGTAAATCCAAGAGTTCTCAAGGAGTTAAGCTCAGTAATAGCCAAACCATTATATTTAATATTCAAGGACTCCATTTCCACAGGCTCAGTACCACAAGATTGGCGTAAAGCAGACGTGGTGCCTATATTTAAAAAGGGAGTTAGATCATAACCGGGAATTACAGACCTGTAAGCCTGACTTCAATAGTGGGGAAACTACTTGAAAGTTTAATACAGGATAATATTCAGGAATACCTAATGCAAAACAAAATTATTAGTTATAGTCAGCATGGATTTATGAAGGATAGATCATGCCAAACTAACCTTATTTGTTTCTTTGAGGAGGTAAGTAGGAATTTAGACCAGGGTAATGCAGTTGATGTGGTCTACTTAGATTTTGCAAAGGCTTTTGATACGGTTTCACACAAGAGGTTGTTGTATAAAATAAAGCAAATTGGACTCTGTAAAAATATATGCGCCTGGATTGAAAACTGGTTGAAGAACAGACAACAGAGGGTTGTTGTGACAAGCAAGGGTAACCAGGCTTCATAATAAAGGTATCTAGGTAATGATCCAAAGAAGGATCAAAGAAACCCCAATTAAGCACTCAAAACATATATAATCAATAAACAGGACTGCAGTGCTCCCTTCTGATAGAATGAATTTCGGGCAGTCTAGTGACTAGCGCAATCAGCAGTTAAAAACCAGAAATAATAAAACGTTAATACATCTCAATAATATTACACATGTAATTAAGTATATACAGTACATAGAAGATGAAATCAAATAAAATCCTCATTGTGGTGAATCAGAATCATAGGTTTATTTGCGTGATAATTAACATGTAAACAAGTATGAGTCCCAATGATTCAAAGTGACGCCTTTCAAACTGAGCTGTATAGAGTAAATTACTGTATTACTTCCTTATCAAAATATAATGCCTGGAAGCAGATATCCCCATCATATTCAGCCAATGTAGTGTAATCTCAATATCTCTGCAATAATTATGTATATACATAGAAACACACCTTAAATTATCCTTCTTGTTGGTCTCAAATTAATAAGCCCATTATAAATACAGAATGGGATTTGAGCATGCAAATAAAGGCAACTTGTATATTATAGCCCTTATGTTAGCATGTAATGATATCACAGTGAACCATAAGGGGATACACAAGAAAGATGATGAAGAAAAAGTAGAGCGCTACTTCCATGCAGGAGAAATGATTAGAGAGAGAGCGTTCCCATGGATAAAGAACTGTGACAATTTAATGGATCATAAAAGACATACAAGGGCAAGCAGCCCACACCTACGCGTTTCACGCCGAGGCGCTTTGTCAAGATATTTATTTCTGTAATATATATATATATATATATATATATATATATATATATATATATATATATATATATATATATATATGTGCATATATCTCTATTAAATGGTAGAAATCATATACCTACGCTATGACTTATGCAGGACTGTATATTCCTATGTTAAATATCCTAAATGGTAATAGCCGTCACTACTTGGCATACACGGCTTCTGATCGTTACTGATTGGCCTGTACCGCTGACACCCACTGACTATTGGCTAACAGGGTGCCGCGCCTCCGCTTTATTTGCGTATTTATTATCACTAAGAAATCAGCATTGTAAACTCCTCCATCATGAAGTGCGGTCTACGCACGAAACGTACGTCGGTCAATAGAGCGTCACGTTGCTGACGTGGTGGTGTGGCGACGCCTTCCGAAGTGCCAGTCACGGCTTGGTTCTGGTTATTGATCAATGTAATGGTACACCATGACCTTAATCGAAGACTGTGGTATATGCAATAATGCCCAATAGCGTGCCGCGCTGGTAAACGCCGGTGATGCTGCGACGCCTGTTGAAACAACCGGCACTGGCTTGTATACCAGACCTTTCTTGTGTATCCCCTTATGGTTCACTGTGATATCATTACATGCTAAAATAAGGGCTATAATATACAAGTTGCCTTTATTTGCATGCTCAAATCCCATTCTGTATTTATAATGGGCTTATTAATTTGAGACCAACAGGAAGGGTGATTACAGTGTGTTTCTATGTATATACATCATTATTGCAGAGCTATTGGGATTACACTACATTGGCTGAATATGATGGGGATATCTCCTTCCAGGCATTATATTTTGATAAGGAAGTAATACAGTAATTTACTGTATACAGCTCAGTTTGAAAGGCGTCACTTTGAATCATTGGGACTCATACTTGTTTACATGTTAATTATAACGCATATTTCCCTATGATTCTGATTCACCACAATGAGGATTTTATTTGATTTAATCTTCAATGTATATACTATTGAGATGTATAAAAGTTTTATTATTTTTGTTTTTTAACTGCTGATTGCACTAGTCACTAGACTGCCCGAAATCAATTCTATCAGAAGGAGCACTGCAGTTTTTGCTTATTGATTATATATGTATTGAGTGCTTAAATTGAGTTTCTTTGATCCTTCTTTGGATCATTAACTAGATAGTTTCGTTACTATCCCCACATGCACCTACATTTTATCTCCCGTGATCATACATATAGATTTAGGATTAATTTGGGTGAGCGGTTCTATTTTTCTTTATATGATTCCTAATAAAGGTTAAGCCCTCTGGTTGCCCTTGGGGTCCCGTGGGTCCCTGGAAGCTACCCAGCACTATAAGCCAGGGGCCAGGTATATGTACATGTAAAGTTAAAGTGTCCCCTGCTTTTCCACTTTCCACGTTCCCTTTACCCCAGACTCATGAAACTTGCTGTGTGTAAGTTTTAGGTGGGATATTTGAGTAAGAACGCAATTATTTTGTTTGCAGGAGTTCAGGGTTCGGAGCTACCGGTGGTACCTTCATTCTACCCGGTGTGCCGGCACTATTTGCTGGTACGTGAACAGAATTACACCGGGGCTGCCCCACGTCCCGCAGACTCCTCAGTTTCGAGCCCCGATATCCCGGTCCTAAGTCCCTTACAGTCATGAGTCTCCCTAATGTCCCCCATGTATTAAAGTATATTTTATTAGGTTTGATACATTTCTTATAAGGCTCTATGCAGCTTGCCCGGGTAACCAGTTAAGGCACCAGCAAGTCTGCATAGGGTCCGTAGTTCAATGGGGAGAGTATGTCCAGAGGTGTGAAAACGTTTGGTGAGCGAGGAAAGGATAAATGGCCAGGTCCGGACTACAAACGGCACCCTGCGGGGACACCTTTTGTAGTTTCCAGACCTGGCGGAGCCGGCCCTGCAGGTGGCAATGAGTTGGCCAAGGAGGATGCAGCCATAGAGCTCTCTTTTTGGCTAAAATCATATTTCCCGCACACCTGGCTTTTCGAGCCTGCTGGGCACGCCTTCTCCTCTGACATCAGCCGGGGACAAGCTCCTTTTTTTATTGGCTGACGGGGATGAATTCCCATGCTCTTGTTGGCTGCTACTGCCCCCTCCGTTCTGGGTAAGGCCCAGCAGGAGTGTATGTAAGGTGCTGACCAAGAGAGGGAGCAAGTCCATCTCAGCCAACCAATGAGGTGAGTCGATGAAGCTCAGCAGGCTTTTCAAAGTTGCTCTGTTCAAAATAACAGAGCGACCGGCTTTATTTGGAAGCCTGAAAAGTTTGTCTTGGAGAGACTAAGCCCCGTCTTTTGCGTTCAAGTTCTCAAAATAAAACGGAGCGGTCGCAGCTAAGGATTGAAGCCGAAAAGAGGACCAGGAGAACCGGGGGTATATCCCGTCAGGGTAAGCATAACCAAGTGGGTGCCTTGCCCCTAGGAAAGCCTAGATTTTCCCCCAGACCCCCAGTAAGTGTATTTTAAACTGTTTCTTGTGTATTTCTTCTTGTTGTACGTGGGTTTACCAAAATAAGCGCAATTTGTTTTTACTATCTTGTTTTGCTTAATGAATGATCCCGGTAATATATAAATGGTGTAAAAAGTACTTGGTCTCCCATGACAGTTGTCATAAATTGAACTTTTTCAGTTTGGGCTAAGGTCGTGAGTGGAGTACCTCAGGGATCGGTACTGGGACCCCTGCTTTTAAACTTGTTTATTAATGACCTTGGAGGTTGGGATCGAAAGCAAAGTCTCCATCTTTGCTGATGATACTAAATTGTGTAAGGTAGTAGAATCAGAGCTGGATGTAATTTCTCTTCAGAAGAACTTGGAGAGACTGGAAACGTGGGCAGGTAAATGGCAGATGAGGTTTAATACAGATAAATGTAAGGTTATGCATTTGGGAAGCAAGAGTAAACAGGCAATTTACAAATTAAATGGGGATAAATTGGGGAAATCCTTGATGGAGAAGGATTTAGGAGTGCTTGTAGACAGCAGGCTTAGCAATAGTGCCCAAAGTCATGCAGTAGCTGCAAAGGCAAACAAGATCTTATCTTGCATCAAAAGGGCAATGGATGGAAGGGAAATAAAAATAGCTTAAAAAATAACTATTTATCCCAAGGACGGAACAAAGGACTTTGGGTCATCCCTTGAGGTTGGAGGAAAGGAGATTTCACCAGCAACAAGGGAAAGGGTTCCTTACAGCAAGGGCAGTTAAAATGTGGAATTCATTACCCATGGAGACTGTGATGGCAGATACAATAGATTTGTTCAAAAAAAAGGTTGGACATCTTTTTAGAAAGGAAAGGTATACAGGGATATACCAAATAAGTATACATGGGAAGGATGTTGATCCAGGGATTAATCTGATTGCCAATTCTTGGAGTCAGGAAGGAATTTATTTTCCCCCTTAATGGGGTTTTTTGTTTGCCTTCCTCTGGATCAGTAAGTAAGTATAGATATAGAATAAAGTATCTGTTGCCTAAATTTAGCATAGGTTGAACTTGATGGACGCATGTCTTGTTTCAACCTCATCTACTATGTAACTATATGTAACTAGGTAACTATCTAAAAGAAAATGTTAAAACAAATGTGTTGTCACATGTATTTTTCCCTGCTACGTGGGACTGAACCTTTCATTTACTATGTTGTAAAGATGCTTCCCCATGCTAGAGAAAAGATCGCTCCATTCAAATGAATCTTCAACTAAGATTCTCTCACTTCACAGCATACTGCACAAGGGCCAGTATATTGTGAGGGTTGCTCCCTTTGCCAGGAAAGATATAAGATATATTTCTTGGAACAGGGCGTAAATCGTCCCTGGGAGGGAGAAGATGGCTTCACAGCCATGGATGGATTGCCCTATCGTGCATTCGGGCTTGCCCCGGTGGGCCGGTGCAACGGGCTTGCCACAGTACCGGACCACACTATGTCCACAGTGGGCCGGGCTGCACTATGCATCACGGGTGCAGTGGCCCCGCACTCTTCCCCATAACAATGAAACTGATTGGCTGGGGAGAGAGCGGGGCCTCTGTAAGACTTACATTTTCCAAAGCGGCCCTCCTTCATCGATGTCATGACTCCACGATGTAACAACGCTCCTTCACGTGACATCACATGACTCCGCTGGAGGAGGACACGCAGGTAAGTGAAATACCCCAGGCCACATTTCACCATCAATCAGCCCCTGTTCACAGCCTATTGAATATGAATCTTTAACATGTACAGATTTGGGGAGAGAAGGGAAAGAGAGATATGATTGAAACTGTTAATTACATCAAGGGTTTCACCAAGGTTCAATAAGGAAACATATTTCAAAGAGAGAGAAGTGCTAGAAGAAGAGCTCATTGTGACGGAAGCGGAAGCATGGAATTCCCAAAATAAAGGTCCATCAAGATGGTGACCCCCAGAAGGGGTTAATGTTCCATCGCATGATTGAAAGATGACCTTGAACCGTGGTAATACAGTATGTAAATGAGGGTTATGGATCTTTGCTGTGTGATTCACTGTTATTGTACTTATCTGTGAGACTCATTGAGTGCCTGGGCCAGTAACAGTGGCTGAGTACCAGGCACATAGTGAGTCAGAGGACTAGCCTTTGTATGGGGCAAGATGCAGCGTTAAGGGACAATGGGAGGCCCAGAGGGGATATACCCACCTGCTGGGAGAGTACACAGTACAAAGCGAAGCATTGTTTTTTCCCTCTATCCCTGCGGGAGGTGGAACTGAATTTGGAGACCAGGGTTTGAATCTTAACCCCGATGGTCCAGTTCCTATTGGTCAGTTCCAAATTCCCATGCTCCCAGGCCCTGTCCCTTGGAGCTGTCCTTATGCACTGACTCCACTCTTCCTGATTGGTCTGTCCTGGACACCCTCCTCGTTACTGATTGACTAGGCAGAGTAAAATGGATTCCGCTGTTTGGCCGGGAAAGTGTAGAAGCCGACGCCGATTAGGGCTCCACAGTTGTTCTTGCTTGGTTTAGGTGTATAGAGACCAACTGTATCGAGAACTGTGTGACCAGGGGGGTCATCCAGAGTAACTGGGATCCAGGAACATACTATTGAGACAGCATCCACAGTAGCTAGCTACGGCAGCACCTTGCATCTAGCAAGCTAGGAGTTCGCCCTATTCCCCATTAATCTGGTGAGTTATGGCTGTGGTTTGCTTGTGTGCCATGTTGGCTCTGGCCAAAATAAACCTTTATTTACGTAACCTCTGTGTTCTGCCTGGTGTTTGTGATCCCAAGTTGTCTGGCCAACCCCGCACCGTGACAGTCATGCTTTGAAGCTGGATGGTGGGAGGCTCAGGTGAAATATGAGGAAATCCTTCTTTAGGACCTGGTGCATGGAACAGCCTCCTAGCAGAGGTGGGGGGAGGTTAACACAGCAAAGGAATTAGGATAGACACCAGGTGATCTTAAATATGACAAATAATGATCTTATAGGGCTTTACTACAGATACGAATATGGCAGACTAGGTGGGCCGCGTGGTTCTTAGTGGCCATCAGTGTTTTTTAAATCGCTCTTCCATGAATCTAAGACTACTATACCCGCGTTGAAAATAAGGAACATCAGCATCTTATACCCAAAAAATGGAATTTATTTTGGAAGGCCTCTCCACTCGCTATTTTTACAGCTATATCAGCGTCGCATAAACCTTTCTATAATACTGTAAGGGAGTGAAGGAGTTAACTTTCTCTACACGGGTCAGAAAACTACACACTGGTGTCAGGTTTCCTACCTGAGCTGCCTGAGGTATGTAAAATGAACTGATTAAACAGGGATTAAAAGGCAGGAAGTGAGCACCTGTCAGGGGTCCCTGTTGGAGTCTCTGTTAGAGTTCCGGTTCCTGGTCTGCAGGAGAGGAAAGTCACAGAGGATTGCCTGTGACCCAGCTGGGAAACCTGCAACAATGGAGCTCTGGACCGCAGGGATCCAGACTTCTTGTTCATCAGAGATATTTGTCTGGGAACAGTGGGGAACCCAAAGCCCCGCACAGCAGAGAAGCCTGCACAGAAATAGGACAAGAGACTTCCTGGGAGCAGCAGGACTGCAACGCCTGCATTTGAAGTTTGGCAGGAGAAACTGGAGACGACGAACCAGTATATATAGATACGACTTTCATATACTATAAGGAAACAATGTATGTTATGTGTTTTGGACTGGGAACTGACCTATCCAGCCAGTCAGATAGTTCGGGCCTGTACTGTTTATTTAGTCTCCAAAGTGGAGTAGGCTTTCTTTTTATGCTTTGTGTTTTGCCTCAAAGAGATATGGTGCCCAATGTTTTGTTGTTTGTGGAGAAATAAACCACTCAACTTTTGTTGTGGATTCTTAACTGACCTCCCCTACAGGCCGCTCCGTCACAAATACAAAGATCTGCACCCCCATGTTTTAACCAATTCACTGCAAGTGGGAACAGCAACGCATTGCAGACACCTCTGGCAGGTGAAAGAGTTAATAAATGTTGTCAACACAACCAAATGTGTACATGTGAAGGTGTTCAATGATGTCCACACTGTCAGTGCTACACAAGGAACAAATATTTTTTTGCACACTAGAGTGTAAGCTCTAAGGAACATGGCCCTCATTGCCTTTTTGTATCTATTTGTGCTTGTTTGTCCTTATTTATTATGTAATTCTGTTCATGTAATTAAAATAATTATATTCCTCCATTGGTGCTATATAAATAAATGATGATGATAATAATATAAATTGCCATCACCACGGGTGGCAGTTGTCATTGGGTTGTCTGTGGACAACAAAGCAGTGACGTCTTAATGTTTTGCTAATCCGCTGACCCGAGATGTTTTACTATCACAGAATCACTCTGCAATTCCCTCAGCAGTTCTGCGTTTACTATAAAGTCAGCACTTCTGCTGACACAGATAATCAGGCATTTGGCCAGTAAACCTTATGTCTCTATCAGCATTGCTTGTGCTTTGCGATGCCCATAAGCCTCCAGGTCTTCACCTCATTTATAAAATGACGCCTGTAGCTGTTTTCGTTTTAAAGGTGCAATTTTTCAAAAACATGACCCATGTGATGCCAGTTAAAGGGGCAACCTCACACAGTCGGACAGCTGAATTTCTTAGGGGCCTCTAAGTGGGGAAGTGTTTTGTCAATCAAGTGCTTTCTTTATTCTTAGCCAAAATAAGTTATGGTGAGTAAAGAAGTGACAGAAACCCTCCACCGTACAGCATATAGCAAGTAAAGATAACACTTATAAGCACAATCACGTCTCAGACAGGTCTGCACCCCTTCCTTTCCCCATTATCTCCTAGCATACAGTGCTTCCACTGCAGCCCGGGATTCTGGGCAAGGGCATGCAAATGAGCACATATTGTGCCCTCAGCCAACTTATTGTAAGTAAAAATACTCATTTTAAAATAAGCTTCTTATATTCTGCAACATTTTCATTGCAGTAAAAATATCACTGTCTTTATGTCACTTTGATTCTACAGTACATGACACTGAGCTTTTAACTCATTAAACATGTCACTGTCATTAAGTCACTTTGGTCCTACATGGAAATGGCCCTATAGTTTGAGGCCTGTCCATCACTTAAACGTGCCCAGGTTTGGGGCAGGGTTAGAAACCCCTCCCCAGGTATATAAGATGCTTCCTACCTAATTTTAAAGAGGATTCCAAGATGTAGCCTGCTCCCCAGAGAGAGGCGGTGTTTTGCCCATATCCCATCAGGGGGTAATGGGTAAGGGGGTGACGACTAGCCTCAGGGGCCTCAATCCCTTATGGGGACAAGTCAAGGGAACATGTACATGCAAGATGCAAGGGAATTATTCCATGACTGCCGGGTATATGAAGTACCTCTCTTGCAAGAGAAGGAAGGAATCAGGTCTGGCAATAAATAGTGATCCGTTCTTGCCTCTGTGTAACTTACTAGAAGGGGTCCTGTGGGGACTACTCCTTGCCTCTGGCAGATCCCTGCAGGATGTAGGAATTGTACCGGAGAACTACAAGCCTGTCCCTGTGCTACGCCTACTACCATCAGCGGAGACTCAGGCTGCCTGGAAGACTGCAGGTGAGCTAACCAGCACCATGATACATCACGTAGCATACAAATCTCCCTGGAAGGGGGGAGGGGGGGAAGGTGTTACATATATTAGAGACTTCAGAACTTTGTTTCTATAATACTTAGATAAACGTCATCTTCACAGCTGTGTCTGTGTACTTATTATGCATGCCTGGATATAAAATATGACAACATAATTTAAACTTTTGCATGAGAACAGATATCTTTCTTTTGTACCTGCTAATCACGAAGTGTTTGGCATCCTTTGATTTTTTCATTGTAACTGTTACATACAGTATATATCTTTTTGTTATTCTTGCAAATTGCTGTTAGGCCTGGGACAGGGGTCTGCAACCTTTCAAGGAAGAAGAACCATTTTAATATGCGGGGGAATAAAATGCATCTCACAATAATAACTGCCTTTATTTTGTTGTTTTTTTCCATTGTTTTTCCGTGCAAAACAGTTTGTCATTTTCAAATACACAATAGATACATACACATACACTACCCCCCTCCCCCAAATACACACACACTACCCCCTACTACCTCAAATACAGGCACACACACTGCCTACTCCCCTCCCCCCAATACACACACACACACACACTACTGCCCAAAATACACACACACACTATCGCCCCCCCAAATACACACATACATACACTACTACCCCCCCAAATACACACACACTACTAGCCCCCCTACACATATATACACACAGAGCAAGAAGCAGGATGATGATGAATCGCACAGCCACGAAAATCCAATTCCCAAAGGGACCGGAAGGTATGAGACAAAAGTACACACTCCAATGATACAATAGGTCAGGTTTAATGCAGGTGGGTACAGCAACAGGACAACACGAACGCACCTACGCGTTTCGTGCACAAGGCAGTGCCCTAACATATATATATATATATATATATATATATATATATATATGTATACCTGTGCTTTTGCTATTCCAATATTGGTTATGTGGTTGGGTTTATATAGTGTTTAAGCTGTGGAGGTCAAGTGGACCCCACTAGACACTTAGCCCTTGCCATATATATGCCTTATTATTCATGGACTCCCCATTGTCATCCTGATCATTAATACATGCCGTGGAGGAATTCTCTCTAATTTTGGAAGCATCACATCTGTTCTACTTTATATACACACACAGACTACCCCTCCCAAATACACACACGCTACTACCCTCCCCCCGCCCAAATACACACACACACACACACACACTACTACCCCCCAAATACACACACAAACACACACTACTGCCTCCCCAAATATGCACATATACTACCCTCGCCAAATACACACACACACACACACACACTACTACCCCCCAAATATACACACAAACACACACTACTGCCTCCCCAAATATGCACATATACTACCCTCGCCAAATACACACACACACATACACACACAACTACCCCCCAAATATACACACAAACACACACTACTGCCTCCCCAAATATGCACATATACTACCCTCGCCAAATACACACACACACACACACACACACACACACACACACAGGTTGGGCCTCTTGTTGCCGCCCGGCATCTCCCAAGCTGCCGGCATACCTGCTGCACTGTCCCACACCGGGACGCTCTGTGACGTCAGCGTGCGCCGAAATTTGCGGCGTGCACTTTCGCTATGTGCCAGCATCAGAGAGACACGGCGTGGGAATGTGCAGCAGGCGGGCCAGCAGCTGGTAAGAAGCCCGACCAGCGCCGGCCGGGCCCCCCACAGATACAGGCAGCAGACTCAGCGAGAGAGGCAGCAGCTGGGGAGCGGCAACCTGCAGACAGAGGAGAGCCGCATGTAGGTGCGAAAAGAGACACAGGCGACTTGGGAGCTGCAGGTTGTCGGCCCCTGGCCTAGAATATAGTATTTAATAACTTTATCCAAACCTATGGGCTGCCATCTTGGTCACACCCTCCCTGATATTCCACAGATCACCTGAAGAACGCCTTTCAAGATACATTTAGGAGGTTTGCGTTTCTTCTGGTGTCAGGACAGCAATACTTAAATCCCCCCGCTTACAAAACCAGATATCCTTCATCCATAGATCAGCACATAAACACGCCTGGTCACGGATTTAACAGTATATAAAAACAATTGTATTTTTAAGACAATTTAAAGCCAACATTAACCTCTCATGTGCCAGATTGATTAAAATACTTAATATCTCATGATATTATCATGACAGGAGAATCTAAGTAAACTGCCTTTATGTGTCACGAAACGGAAAAACGTTATAAGAATAGGCTTCCATTAAAAAAAGTGTGTGTGTGTGTGTATACGTATATTCATAATGGTTTATTAATTAGGGAAACATATTGTATGGGGGAAATTATTATTGATTTCTCCCAAAAATATATTCTAGAAATTAGGTTTCCCCTGTTAAAAAAAAATTGATAAAATTGAGTATCTAAAATTTAGGGAACAAAAGAAAT
This sequence comes from Ascaphus truei, assembly GCF_040206685.1. NCBI lineage: Eukaryota > Metazoa > Chordata > Amphibia > Anura > Ascaphidae > Ascaphus > Ascaphus truei. The sequence goes on from NC_134489.1 coordinate 12,800,289, forward strand.
TCATCCACAAAATCAGCTTCTAAATCCATTGGGTAAGCTTGGACTAGATTTATTGCTTCTTGATTTGTTGTTAGTTCATGATCCGTTAGGAAACGAAATCTTTCATTTGGACCAGAATAAGCTGTTTTTCGTTTTTCCATTTCAACTATTAATTCGGCCATAATGACATAGAATGTTTACGTTTTGAATTTGTCTGTTGAACTCATCTCGGCTTCAGATGCAGATCCGACTCCATCACCTCAGTGCGGGCGCGGCCATCTTCTCTTACAGCCAGGCACGGCCATCTTCTCTTACAGCCAGGCACGGCCATCTTATCTTACAGCCAGGCACGGCCATCTTATCTTACGGCCAGGCACGGCCATCTTCTCTTACGGCCAGGCACGGCCATATTATCTTACGGCCAGGCACGGCCATATTATCTTACGGCCAGGCACGGCCATCTTATCTTACGGCCAGGCACGGCCATCTTATCTTACGGCCAGGCACGGCCATCTTCTCTTACGGCCAGGCACGGCCATCTTCTCTTACGGCCAGGCACGGCCATCTTCTCTTACGGCCAGGCACGGCCATATTATCTTACGGCCAGGCACGGCCATCTTCTCTTATGGCCAGGCACGGCCATATTATGTTACAGCACGCTGGCAAACTACTGTACTACTGCACTTTTCCTAAAGGCCGGCCTGCACAATTATAACATTTACAGAAGACACACCAAAAAAAACCTGTTAAAAGTGTGCTTTTTGTTATTTTAAGAGGTCAAATTACTTTTTATTATAGATCTTTATGGAATTTAAAAACAGAATCAATATAATGTACCATAATACATCCATTACTATTCGTAAGAACCTTTTATTCATAGACCTTAGGCACAGTGCCTCCTGTATAGTGCCTAGGCCATAACTCGGGCCTGCCAATAACACACTAAAGAGCCAGCGACACCTGTAACACACCTACTTCAGAGGCAGGGACCTCTCAAACACACACACACTTTAGAGAAAAAGACCCCTCTAAAATGCATACTTTTGAGCCGGCAGCTTTCCCAGGACTAGAGTTTAAACCGCCCCCCCCCCCCCCCCACCTCACCCCCCTCCCACATACACCTGTCAGAGGCGGTGAGAGGTCCCCATTTCTCAACCCCCCCCCATGTATTTTTCTCCCTCACTCCCCCCATATTCTCTGGCTCACAGAGACCTCCCCCTCACTCAGTCCCACTCTCTGGGATCAGACTTATGGTCGCAGCCGTGCGGTCGGCATGGGACCCTTCGCCGAAGCTGCCGGCCGTTTCCTCAATAAGGTACGCCTATTTGAGTGGGTTTAGAGGTTAGGGTAGGGGTTTAAGGATATGGGGTTTCAGGGAAAGGGGTCAGGTTTTTAGGGAATTGAATTAGGGTAAGGGGGGTCAGTATAAGGGGTTTTACGTTAAGGGGTTTTAAGGTAAAGGGTTTTCAGTTAAGGGGTTAAGGTAAGGGGTTAAGGTAAGGGGTTAAGGTAAGGGGTTTTAGGGTAACAGGGTTAAGGTTTTTACAGTAGGGGGTAACATTAGTATTAAGGGTTAAAATTAGGGGTCTCTCCTTTGCGGCGAAACGGCCAGCGGAGAGATGTCCCTGCAGCGAGGTGAGTGGCAGCGACTTGGTCACGGCAAAATAAGTGCGACCAAATGGCCCAGCTCGCACTCCCTCAACCCCACCTCCCAATTCCCCTAACCCAACACCCCCAAACACACACCCACAATTCCACCCCCACAAAATACACACAAAATTTCCCCCCCTACAGGCCAATACCCCACAAGCCCTCCCCCCACAGGCCAATACCCCACAATCCCTCCCCTACAGCACAATACCCCACAATCCCTCCCCCCACAGGCCAATACCCCACACTCCCTCCCCTACAGCACAATACCCCACAATCCCTCCCCCCACAGGCCAATACCCCACAATCCCTCCCCCTACAGCACAATTCCCCACAATCCCTCCCCCACAGCACAATACCCAACAATCCCTCCCCCCACAGCACAATACGCCACAATCCCTCCCCTACCGCACAATACGCCACAATCCCTCCCCTACAGCACAATACCCCACAATCCCCTCCTACAGCACAATACCCCACAATCCCTCCCCCTACAGCACAATACCCCACAATCCCTCCCCCCACAGCACAATACGCCACAATCCCTCCCCTACAGCACAATACGCCACAATCCCTCCCCTACAGCACAATACCCCACAATCCCCTCCTACAGCACAATACCCCACAATCCCTCCCCCTACAGCACAATTCCCCACAATCCCTTCCCCACAGCACAATACCCAACAATCCCTCCCCCCACAGCACAATACGCCACAATCCCTCCCCTACAGCACAATACGCCACAATCCCTCCCCTACAGCACAATACCCCACAATCCCCTCCTACAGCACAATACCCCACAATCCCTCCCCCTACAGCACAATACCCCACAATCCCTCCCCCCACAGCACAATACGCCACAATCCCTCCCCTACAGCACAATACCCCACAATCCCCTCCTACAGCACAATACCCCACAATCCCTCCCCCTACAGCACAATTCCCCACAATCCCTCCCCCACAGCACAATACCCAACAATCCCTCCCCCCACAGCACAATACGCCACAATCCCTCCCCTACAGCACAATACCCCACAATCCCTCCCCCCACAGCACAATACGCCACAATCCCTCCCCTACAGCACAATACGCCACAATCCCTCCCCTACAGCACAATACCCCACAATCCCCTCCTACAGCACAATACCCCACAATCCCCTCCTACAGCACAATACCCCACAATCCCCTCCTACAGCACAATACCCCACAATCCTCTCCTGCAGCACAATACCCCACAACCCCCCCCCCCTGCAGCACAATACCCCACAATCCCCTCCTGCAGCACAATACCCCACAATCCCCTCCTGCAGCACAATACGCCACAATCCCTCCCCTACAGCACAATACCCCACAATCCCCTCCTGCAGCACAATACCCAACAATCCCCACCTCCCACAGCACACACACAATTCCACCACCCCCACAACACGCCGTAGTCCACATACAATTTCCTCCCAATACCGATACCCCCAAATCCTCCCCTACAGTACAATACCCTACAATCCCTCCCTCACCTCCCCCCCCCCCCACACACACAAACACACACAGCACAAGCACATACACACACGTGCCACGCCAGTGCCATGTGCGGATGTGAACGTTGGGCCCGACTTCTGGGCGATGCAGACGGGGGGAAGAGGTGCAGCCGGGTGACCTGCAGGGCGACGCACAGCTGGGGAGAGCTGGGGCCTGGTCACAATCAGAAGCTCGGGACAATTGTTCCGAGTCTCCCCCCCCCCCCCTGTCAGCAACCCTGCTTCTGAGGCAGGGAGCCCTGTAACACATCCACTTCAGGGGCAGGGAGCCCTCTCACAAACAGGCTTCAGAGGCACAGACCTCCTTTAACACACAAAGTTCAGATGCATGGACCCCTCTAACGCACCCACTTCAGAGGCTGGGTCCTGCAAGGTCATGAACAATATATTCCAGCCTTCAAGCCATCCACAGACATCTAATATTTCAGTCTTCATTAATGATCTTCCTACAGCTTGTAAGGGAGCTTCAATGCACAGATATGCGAATGACACAGTCTTATATGCACACAGCCCAAGCCTCTCTAAGGCTGCGCTTATCGTGCCGGCGACAGCGACGGTGGAAGTCATCTCAATTTGATTTTTCCAGCGACCGTAGCCTGACGTCGCCGGCACGATAAGCCTAGCCTGACCTCTGACCTTGGACACGTACTTCAGTCAGATTTTACAAGGCTTGACAGACAGGAGGGCTTATTTAATAGAGTGTAATGAGGTCGTTTTGATGGTCTTGCATAGAGCGCCCCACTGACGGAAGAGCTTTACTGAATAAACCGCACACAGAGGAGAGGATTGAGAGGAGGAATATAGAGAGACAGGGACAGAGAGGGGGGAGATAATAAGCTTATAATAGACAATGGACCTCATTAGCATTCCTCTGTAATACATCTGTAGTGGCAGGATTAGCGTCCCGGGTCTGTGGTTAATTACTCACAATATGTAAACATGTGTAAGAGTAAAGAACATGAAGCACAACAATACCATGGCATATACAGTGTACTGTAAACACGGAGAGTACGGAAAGAGTGCAGCCATGTCCCTGCTGCATTGTGATAGCACTTACACAGAGTGAGAGCTGGGTAGTAAGTGGGCAGTCCCCCCCAAAAAGAACCTATCTATGGGATGCACTTTAACCCTTTGAGTGCCGAAGGGGCCACGGCCTTTCTGGCACAGTGCGTTCATGTGACCGCAGCGGCCATTTCCCCCAGAAACAGAAGAGCAGAAGTCCTCCTCTTCCGTTTCCCCACAGGGCAGATCGCGTTCTGCGTTCCTTGGGAACTAAGGAAGAAAGCTAAGATAAAAAAAATCTCCCTGGGCATGACGTAGCCACTACGTCATGGGGCCCCTGGGTTGCCAGACTCCATGATGTCGTGATTACATTTTGGGGCACTGAAAGGGTTAAAGCAGATTAACCAACTTCATTTGTAGCTGGGTTGTATTTAACTTTTATTTTTCTTTAAAAAGGCCCAAAGCCTGTAGTAGAGTGTCCAGCAACTCATTCTGTTTATTCTCACTTTCTTCACTCTGCCAGACAGGGCCGGCTTGATATTACGTGGGGCTTGGTGCAGGGACTTTCGTAGGCCTCATACCTGGTCCGGCGCGGAATCTCCTCAGACGTCACGTGACGTCACGTTGTCATGGCAACATGGCGCCATGTGGCATCACGTTGCCATGGCAACTCGACGCTATTTTACGTCATGGCACCATGATGACGGGCCGCTGCAGGAGGACATGCCACCGGACCAGGTAAGAGATACTTTCAGAGGCCCCCGCCGCTCTCCTGTGACAATCCGTTTGATTGTTGTGGGGAAGAGCGTGGGGTCTCTCTAAGCATGGGGCTCGTTGCACGGGCACCAATGGAAATGCTGTCACGCCGCCCCTGCTGCCAGGAAGTACAGAGCCGTTTCTCATCCAGACATCAAATGATCTTTTCAGTAAAATGCCTCATCTTAATCTTATCAGAGAAGGTTCTTTGGGCCAGATGCATCAACCGGTGGTATGGTGCCGCCCTTTGACACGAATGGGAGTTAATGCTGGATCTGGATTATTAACCCATACCGAATTTGTTGCCCAGATCCACCAAAGAATGCTAACCTTTAGCACACCTTTAGTTAATTTAAGCAACATTCTGGACAGTTTAGGGGAAGGAAGGCGTGCCAGGTGGGGTGGGAGTTTGAGCCCCCGATGACAAATCCCAGTAGAAGCAGGAAGGGGTTACACTCTAAGCAGGTCCAGGGCGGAATGCGTGGGGGATCAACAGAGGGGGTATAAAGGGCCACACCTGGATGCAGCCTACCACTCTGACGGCCGGACACCGGTGAAGTTCCCTCCCTCCCTTGTTTTTAGGATTGATTGTTGTATATTAATATAAAAGACAGAGTAGATGTTATGTGAAGTGGTCATATTTACTGTTGTTTTTCTGTGTCACAGCTGGTAGGGGCAGTGGCGGTAGTCTGACTGCACACGGAGAGACGCATATTCCCAGGAGTTCAGATACTGCAGTGGGGAAGACGTGCCCAGGCTGTGCTAGGTCAGCCGGGCTGAGGATGTGCTTTGAGTGTGGCTGTGGGGTATAGTCCTATAGCCTGCTTGGCTGGTACGGTTGGTGGGCTTTAACAGTAGCCACTGTAGATACCCCAGGGGTGGTGCAATCTGACCATAAAATTACCCCATATAAGTGACATTGTCATTACTCGGTTGGGGAGGGAAGGGTCAGTGTCATATAAATGGGAGTAAAGACGTGCTAAAGCTTACTACCATTTTCTACACCTGGGCTTAGTGAGAGGTTCCCATATTAATTTAGCTCGTAGCCTATTTTTAGGAATAAAATAAAATAGTTTTTAAAAAAATCAGTGACCCGAAAAAAACCTATATTGGTGAAAACCGACTCTCTATTGTTCAGTATGGAAAGAAATCTTTAACGAATAAAAAAATTCACATGCAGCCCCTGCTAATGATACAGGATTTGCTGCTTGACACAGTGCAAGTATTTTGCCTGGCCCTGGTGAAAATGGCTAATTATGTGTCCTACAGAAGTAGCAAAGGTTATTTCTCAGGCTAACACGTTGCAGAAGTATATACATATAAAATGCCCAATGGGAGAAGCAAACTCCCATTGGGAACAATTACTCGCGTGCGCAAAAAGGGGGTAGGCTATCGCGTTCTACTGCAGTAACCGTTGTATGTCTGACACTAACAGAGGGGAACAACACCTCCGATCTGAAGGATATAAAGGTGTGATGCGCTTCATTTAAACTAATCTAATTGGGCTTAAAGCAAACGTTTGGCTGGTTTTGTCCCTCTGGAAATTAATTGCAAGTTGCGTTTCTTTGAGATCTCTGTTTGCCAATCAAGTGTTTTCTTTACCAATAGCTGGCCCTGTCTTCATCAGTGTGACAATAAAAATAAGGGGAGCGGGAGAGTGGGGACGCCACAGGACATGGAACCCCCTCTGAGGTCTCTGCTCACCATGTTTACAAACTAACTTTAAAATGTGATTTAAAAATACTTATAGTTGTCTGCTTTGGGTAAAAAAAGGAATCAATCACCCAGATGTGACCCCTGTAAACATGTAACCCTATTAAATATGACATTGTGACTGACCCTTTTACTCATTACTCATATAGTATCTCTGCCATAAGCTCACTTTGGCCCTACATAGGGCAGACCTTCCAACGCATTGGTGATCAAGTTCAGTCCTCAATGGCTACCAAAAAGCCAGATTTCAGGGCAGTACATATATAAGCAAGTTGTCTTTGTAATAATTAAGGCTGGACTTAGAGTGATCCTAAAAATCTGGTCTGGTGTTATCCTTGCGGACTGAACTTGCACACCACTGCTTCACGTCACTGTCATTAGGCCACTTTAGTCCAACATGGGACAGACCCTTTACCCCATTAAATATGTCGGGTCACTTTGATCCCACATGGGACTGACCGTTTCACCCATTACATATAACAACTGTTATTTGGCCTCACTTGTGCTAGGAGGGACTCCCTCTGATAAAGCCCCGTGTTATTTGCAAAACGAGTTAGGATAGCCCGCGTGGGCGCTACAAATCCCCGATCGGCCTTGTACGTACAGACCGATCTATTTCATGTACTGCTGATATTTTTTCAGCACTCGTGTCATTTCGTGTTGCTGTTTTTGCAATGAGTGGGATTTATCTGGCACAGCCTTATAGACTGTAGGAAAGAATCAGAAGCTTTTATAGACAGATAGAAAAACCAAACCTTACTTTTAAACGACCTTCAGGCAGATCCGTTGCAGTCGCTGCTCCCTCTCTGGCTCCTGATGTCTTTTCATTCATTAGTTTTTCATTTGTACATGGAGCTCGGCCAATAATGGATTCTCCCGTTCACATTCACAGTGCAGCTCCAAACACCGCTCAGCCTGGCCCTCCATCCTGCAATGAGGGAGGCAGGACTTATATATTTACATTATACACAGCACACACTGGTCGTGCAGCACATTTTGTTATACTATATATTTTTTACCAATAATTATTCGTATTATTATTTAAAAAAAATAGTATTACATGTTTTCTCATGTGACTGACGGGGCATGTGGCGTTCTGGAAGCACATTGCGTCCTTGCCCCTGAAGAGCTTGCGATCTTGGTGCCTGAGACACAAAGTAAAGAGACACATTGGTTTTAAATCGCGTTCACCCACTTCAAAGGCAGTGACATTAGCACTGAACTATGCATGCAGCCTGAAGCACCGCACAGACTGAGCAGCACCTTAGTAGTATTGTTACTGTCTTTAAAGCAGGTCAACTGGATTCAAATCCCGGAGTCCGCTCCGTGTGACCTTGGACGAGTCACTCAATGTCGATTGAATCAGATTGTTAGCTCTGCGGGGCAGAAACTCATTGATGCTGCAAGCTTCTATCTACAACACTGCAGACACTGTCGGTGCCATATAAGAAACAAATATGATTAATAACTACGGTAATACATATCATGCGGTAGGTTTCTGGGGCCAACAACCCATTACATTGCTGCAGACCCCTATAGTATCAAAGGTTTTTATTTCCAAATAAGCCTTTTATCAGCGCTCTGTTTCCCAAATTCTGCATCTAGGTCTACGTGGCTTAAGCGTTTAATTTCTCGGCTTTCTGAAGCATGCTGCTCGACAATGTCGTTCCATTAAAACCCCGGCGCAGCGGTGTCAGATATCAATCTTCAAAGCCAAAGAATGGAAATTAAAAGCAGAATGTCCGAGCTTCCAAATGATCTGTTAGTTTCACTGCACAGGGCAGAAGGAGCAGAGCTGAAGGCCGGGGCATAAAATAGAGACATGGAGGGACAGATTGGCTAAACTGGGCAATAACGAACATTACGCCCCATTGTACAGAATGAAGACATCGCACTGTGGCTTGAATCGGAATAAAAATGGCTTATTTCTACACACGTGGATGCCATGGGTTAGATTACAGGGGTGAGCAACTCCAGTCCTCAAGGGCCCCCAACAGGTCAGGTGTTCAGGATATCCCTGCTTCAGCACAGGTGGCTCAATCAGTAGCTCAGTCAAAAACTGAACCACTGATTGCGCCAGCTGTGCTGAAGCAGGGATATCCTGAACACCCGACCTGTTTGTGGCCCCTGAGGACTGGAGTTGCCTACCTCTGGGTTACAGTTTAATAAACACGTCACTGTCATTAGGTCACTTTGTTCCTATAGCGCATGGGATTTACACTTTAACCTATTAAACTGCAGAGCACCTTTCTATATCATATTTCATTTATAACATTCCAGTATAATATATAATATACCAGAACGTCTAATTAACGTTTTTTCAAGGTCAGCTTCCACTTATTTGTGCAGCATTTGGCACAAAACATGTTGGTTTCCACTCAGAGGCCCCACTTGATTGGGCTTCTCTTTGTGCTTGGATACGTCGTCCACATGTGAGACATTCTCTCGGTTGTCAGGCAGAACGACAATAGGTGACCCTGAATCATTTCCTCCTGCATTGTCTGTTTCCATTAATACCTGGGGAATCTCAGTCCCTCTGCCAGTAACACGTTAATAGAAGTATGATAGTGTTTAAAAAAATAAAATACACATATTTGTACGGTATATATATTTTTTTGTATAGAGCCTGGAGTAATAGACGCGACAAAACACGAGGTGTAATTGATAGTGGGAATAAGCGTTTCAAGCACACAACAAGTAGATATTGGGAAAGGGAGTTCCTGCCCTGAAGAGCTTACTGTCACGGGAAACCAGGACAATTTACACCGGGATTGCCAACACCAGACAGGACGAAGAAGTTAAATAAAACAAGTTTATTAAGTCACCAGGCACAACATGAAACGAGGCCAAAGGCACAAACGCACCAAAATGTGGGTTAGGCTGCGATTATAGTGGCAGCGACGGCACGCGCAGTGTGAACAACAAACCTCTTCTCATAGAGGCCGCCCATAGACCGCGTGCCCGAAGGAGCGCGACCGCGGGCGTGATTCTGGAAAAGACACAGAATTTTGTCTTTGCCGTGCGATGGCTGGGTCACATGCGCACTTCAGCCAATGAGGGCGACTCGCTTACGTGATCTCACTGCCACGCCTCCACCACACCTCTGCCACGCCTCCCCGTCGCCTCGAACATTAGTGCAGGTTTTGCACGCACTGTGACACACTCTTTCACGCGCGGCCATAAGAGGGTAATCCTAGCTCACTAGGTGCTGGGAGCCTATTCGACCGAGACTCATTCTGGGTGTCTCCGGCAAAAACCTCTGAGATACGCCAACTAACAATTCCCAAGAGAATCTCTGGTACTGAAATCGGCAGCGCTTTACATATATTCCCTGTCTGCATAGGAAAGCATGGAAGACGGGGTGCCGACCAATCAGAGCGCGGATGCTTCGCGCTGGCCAATCACTGAGAGGGGGCCCACCAGTGATGGAGAAATCCGGGCCATGGGTGGGGATAGTGCATCTAGGACAGCCCATGGGGGCGGGCTTAAGCAGAGTGGGAAATTCGACCTGACTAACAGGAATCGCGCCAACGGGGCTAATACCCAACAATGGTTCCCAAGGCCGGCCTGATACCTCCCATAGATATAGGTTTCAGAGTCTGAGATGAACAAAGGTTCTTCTTTGAGCCAACGTTCCCTAGACCCGAGTGCCTCTCCCCACATTGGGATAACAGGCCCAGATTCCTTTGTGTGCGGGCTGGCTAAGTGAATGACCAGCCTCAAACAAAAGAGACATAGAAATACATTTTCATCCTAAATTACACGAGAGAAAATAAACTGTGACAGTGCATTTAGAAAGGGAATGGGATATTTGGACACGGCCAATTGGAAGCGACCAAATCGCCGACGGGACACTTTGCCACAGGACAGTTCGCCACTGGACATTTAGTCGCGATGTCAGGTCTGCCGTGCCCGACCGCCCACTCCACATCTGAATGTCCGGACCGGCTGCCCTGACAACTGCATGTTTAAAAAAAAAAAAAAAAAAATAATAAAAAATCAAAGGACAGTACAATTAGAGTCATTGGCACCTTTAACAAAAGATGGTGGGCTATTAAAAAGATCTTTGCTAGGCATTGGCACCTCCTCCAGGCTGATGTAGACTTGGCGAAGGTCATAGGCCCTAGACCCACTATTACCGCAGGCGTTCCAAAAACCTTAGAGACTCCCTTGTGAATAGCCATTTTCAGCGGGCTAGGACATCTACATGGTTGAGTCCTGTGAAAGGGATGTACCGCTGTCAGGGCTGTAAAGCCTGCAGACATATTAACGTTGCCAAAGTATTTGCAAATCATGAAAATACCATGCAATATTGTGTGGACAGTTTTATTAACTGTCGGACTACCAACGTTATCTATCTTATCACATGTAACTGTGGTAAGAGATACGTTGGTAAGACCACTAGACAACTCCGCAGACGTGTCTTAGAACACATTAATTTCATCAAGCATTCCGCAGAAACATCAGTTGCTAGACACGTCACACAATTTCACAATGGCGATGTTAATGTCATCAAATTCATGGGCATTTACCAACTGAAATGCCCCATGAGAGGCGGCAATATTGACCAATCCTTGCTTCGTATCGAAGCAGAATGGATTTATAAGTTGAAAACAAGGAGTCCAAGTGGACTCAATGAAGGGTTTACGTTTACTCCTTTTATTTAAATCCGGTCCTTTGGTTGGATAACCGTATCTTTTTATTATTATTTCTCTCCCTGTGTACATTATCGTTCCTCATGACTAGTTTAGTCATTCTCTATGCCGGTTGTGTTAGTATACAATAATGGGGGAAGGGGAAGGGGATGAGGACCCTCGCGTCAGCCTATAATAAAATGAAATCAACAACGGTGCAATAAGGGGAGAGAACAGGATGATTACTAGGAAACAAAGACACCCTCAGGGCAGCACTCGTTGTAAGTGATGATGTAATGATGGTAAACTTAAAATAAAAATGCTTTAATTATGTTAGTTAAAATAAGTGTCAAAATCGTTGAAATAAATAAACAACTGACAGTGGTAAAACAACACACAAAACAGACAAAAATACACAATACTCAAACTGAAATCTAGGGGGAATTAGCAGTGATAAGCAATCAATGACTAGATAGTCAGCCCCCTGGTTCAGCAATAACAAGGTTAAAAAGCCTGTAAAATAGATACAGGTAACGGTGGACTGGTCATGCAAGGATATATGCCAAAATGCTATACAAAATATAAAGCAATTGATTGAGGGCTCACTAGTGACGTTTAATACAGCTACAATAGGCTAAATTGTTGAAATAACTCTGGTCGTGGAGGATCCCTAATTAAAGGGTTAAGCGAGCCTAACTCTAAGTAGGTAGAATTGGTAATCCAAGTGTTAATGGACAGTGTGCACAGGAGCTCACAAAGTGTGGTACTTAGCTCTGGGGCACGGATCTAGTCCGTATCCAGTTATAGCCCCCTAGTTCAAATGTGCCACTAAATCACGCTTATTTAGACCTCACAATACACAGAAAACAGTAATTGTCTTGACAATCCACAAAAATCAGTTGTGATCTTGGCTGTCGATAGCTAAGTGCACAAGAGCTTACAAAATGTAATAGTCAGCTCTGGGGCACGGATCTCGTCCGTATCAAGTTATGGCCCCCTAATTCAAATGTGCCACTGTAGCAGATACGATAGCAGATAGCAGAAACATAGTGAGCAACCACATATAATGAGCCGAGGGGAGGAAGGGATACAAATGATGCAACAGTAATATACAACAGTTACACTTGAGTGTTCAGGGTAGGGTAATTGTAAACAGCCCGTGCCCCTATCAAATATACCGAGCTCTCGTCAGAGCTTGCACGGCAAAGTAACGCTGATGTAAGTTAGCTACCTGCTCAGAAATCCAGCAGGCAACGGCACCATACAAAGTACAAAGTGTCTACTGCGTATAGACATAGTGTCCCTTCATGCATACATCGGCACTTAGCAGTGCCTCTCACCCTCTGCCCGGCATGTGAACGTCATCACGTGATGACGTCAGTCCTGTAGCCACCTCCCACCTGACGCACGTTTCGCTGGGGCGCTTTTTCAAAGGTTGTGTTAGTAGCCAGTTCTTGGTATTGTCTGATATTACTTTATTATCATTATTATCTTTTCAAATTAGCGACTATAATACCATAGCTCTAAACCCTGGTTTTGGGTTTATTATGTGTGTAATGTGTGTATACATGCTGATCAATCCACAATTCTGCAAGATCAGATAATAACCCTGTGCATGTATACATATATGTTCTTTTTACTAATCTAGAATTTTTTGGTCCATTACTGCATTTTATTGACACATTGCTCAGTAACACATACTTGTTGGGGACCTTTATTATTCAGTATGTGCAATAGGCATATAATTACTATGCTTTGACAGGACTAATACCCTTGGTGCCTTTCTCCTGGTTAGTACCTCTAATTTTGCCACTATATATGCTCTGGAGGCATTTCATGAGCATAGGTAAGGCTGCCTTTAAATACTTCTGTGCATTGGAATGCCTTGCGATCAGTTTGCGCGTGCGCATCGCAATTGGCTCTGAACAGAAATATTTTCCAAGTCTCCGCGCATGCGCGGTACCCAGGTTATGCCCTGCTACGATTTACACGGCTGCTCTGGTTCAGGCAACCAACAGCATCAATCTCTAAGTTTCCGCGCATGCGCGGTACCCGGCAATGCCCTGCTACGATTTACACGGCTGCTCTGGTTCAGGCAACCAACAGCATCAATCTCTAAGTTTCCGCGCATGCGCGGGACTCGGTCAACGCTCCACTATAGTCTGTATGGCTGCTCTGGTTTAGGAAACCAAACGAAATAATTTCTAAGTTTCCGCGCATGCGCGGTATTTGGCTAATATCCAACAGGAATACTTTCTAAGTCCCCGCGCATGCGCAGTAGCCGGCAACGGTGCCGTTATGGTTCAAAACGGTTGCTTTTACTCGGGAGATGATCGGGAAGTCACTAATAGCGGCATACTTGAGGTACTCTACTGCTGCGGCACAGTTTATTCGAGCATTTGCCCGTTCTGTGCCGCAGCAGTAGCCTGGCGCGCGCCCGAGAGTGACGGGCGCACGCCGAAGCAGCGGAAGAGCGCCCTCCGATCGGGGCGCTCTCCCTACCGCTGCCGGGTCCGCCGGGTCCCCCGGAACCCCCTGCCGCTGTCCCGCGATTGCGGGACACCAGGGCTCCCTCGGGGAGCCCCTGGACGCGCGTGCAGGGGGCGCACGCTCCCGAAGACGCGTGACCGCGCGGCACGCCGAGGGGCGGCCACTAGCAAGCCGGGAAATCTCCCGGCTTGCGGATCTGGCCGCAGTGTAATAAACTGTGTCGCCAGTGTATATAAGAACTTATTAATACCCACTCTTAGGAGTATTTGGGTATCTTATTTTACTGCTGTATGCGTGAGCACAGTGCGCATGCGCAACAGCTGGTGGCAATTGATTTTGTAATCAAGGCACTGACAGGGTATATAAGGGCTCAGTCCTCTCCCCCCCAGTAAAATTTGTCCCTGAAGAAGCTCCTTTGCTGGAGGGAAACGCGCGTTGGACGTGCAATGTTGTCAGTCTCCTACTTGGAGCTGTTTTAATGTCGTTTTTGTAGGTTCCTGTTTCAGTATGTTTAGATCATAGAACTTGGCTATTTCAGTCTAGTTTGTGTAGTCAGCGAGTACTGTTGCCATTCCTCCTACCTCTGTGTGTATGCACTTTCACCTACTATATGCTGTGTACTCACTAACATTGTGGCTGTGAGTGCCAGTCCCTGTACTCACAGGATTTGTATTTCACGTGACAGTCCAACTATCGCAGAGCTGTTCAACTTAATGTTCATGCTAGGAGGTTTGGATATTTTCTTATTTACTATCCATCTGGTCTCGCTGACCTCTATATATTTACTATCTGGTCTAACAGCTGATCCAGAGGGGTTAACACCCTGACCTTTTGCATCGTATGCCTTCCATATCCCACCATCATTAGCTGGTTAACTGGGATATCATTATCATACATACTAGACGACATAGATGCTTGATACCTCTGGTTTAATTCATTTTTACTCACGTTACACCTACCTTTGGTAATAAATGTTTTACGTCAATTTATTAAAAGTTATTTTTTAACACCTAGTGGTGTGCAGTTTAGTGAATTCTTTTTAGGGGCACAATCACTTTGTGTTTCCCTCCCCCCCCCCCCTTTTCTGATATACTTACAGTACACCAGGAACTTGGCATCCATCTTGAGTGGTAGTTGCAAAGACTGGGCTTAACCTTTAATATGCTGGCCAAATTGCCCCTACCATCACAATTACAATCTAAGTGGTGGTATACAGTATAAATAAATATATATATATATATATATATATATATGAGCAAAATGGCGGCACACACACAGGGTGAAGTGCCTACTAGAAGGCGTTCAAGGTGCACAGCAAAGGGAGTTTAAATCCAAATCAATATACAGTAGATCACAGTGGTGATCTGGAATACCAGCACAGCATAGTCGTAGCAAAAAAAAGTCATTTATTATGTTCAAAGAGTAGACATAAGCCTGACGTTTCGGTTCCCAGGGGGCGACCCCTGAAGAACGTCGAGCTTATGTTTGCTCTTTGAACATAATAAATTACCCTTTTTTTTGCCACTACTACAGTATGCTGTTCTTGTGTATATGTGTGTGTGTGTGTGTGTGTATATATACACACACACACACACACACACACACACACACACACACACACACACACACACACACACACATGTGCTTATAGATATAAAGATAGCATCTTTTGATATAGTAGAATCATTATGTTGTAGGACTCTTGAGCAGAGAAAGGGTTAATTGTTATCTTTTCCCTAAATATGTATATATTATATGTATATATATTGTAAGAGACGTGTACGGAGGTTCATATAATGGAGACCGATTGGGGTGAAATTATATCTTGGCTTTATTGAGCCTGTTCCTTAATGCAGGCAAAATATATAAAAACACAAAATAACAAACCCCTATCCCTTTGTAAGGACATACTTACTTCCCCAGACCCTATCTGCAGGACTGGAGGGATATTCCCATTACCAGCCTATCAACATATATCACAGATGTAGCCAGGTCCCCTCTGGCTCCCCGGTCCTCCGTTTCCCCCTCCCTTACCTTCGCCATGGTGGGGGTAGTTGTGGGTGGCAACGGGCTTGCCGGCAGCTCACTTTGCAGGGTGCCGCCATGTTGCGTGTACTCGCACAGGCGCGGAGGTTCGCGCATGCACAGTAGCGACGCGGCGGCCATTTTTGTGTTGGAGAAGTGGCAGCAAAGGCGCTCCATACTACAGGGACGGCCCACAGTCGAGCATGCGCAGGAGTTTGCGCGTCAGCGACGGCCATTACAGATAGAGCCTGCGCAGAGGAGTGCAGCGGCGGCCATTACAGGATCGCGCATGTGCAGTAGCGATCGTGCTCGCAGCCCCAATGTAAAAGAGGTCTGCAGTGGACTACAAGTCCCAGGAAGCTTAGAGGCAGAGATACACCTCATGCCACAGCAGCCAATAAGGCTTACAGCTTTCCCAGAGAGGAAAGATACATTGTTGCGTGCTGAGTCAGTGAGTTGGCTGGTGCTGGGACACAGACAGGGGAGGGTGGGTATGTGTAGAGAGCAAGTGGCTCTTACACTAGGCCAGACATGCCCCTTAGGCCTCAACTCACCTCAGCTTGTGGTTGCTGCCCCTTAGGATTGGGAACAGGGCCTTGTAGTAACTAGACAAGTGAGGGTACAGCCAGGAAGAGGAATATACTGACCAGTGATTGGAGGGAAACACTCTCTGCAAGAGCAGAGACTGTCATATCTACCCGGGTGGGATCGCCCTGGAGGTACGTCGCAGAAGGCATCGCGTCTGCGGATCCTTTGTGAGAATTGTCTGCTGGTCCGAGTGCAGGAGCGCTCGGCAGGTAACCCTACACCAAAGTGCACAAACTATAACATTCTCACTCTATTGGCCGCGCTGTTACCGCACACTTGGGGTTTGGGTGTGGGACATTGGACACGGTTGAGGGTTGCGCCCTGCGTGGTGTTTAGGGTAGTTGTGCCATTAGTATTATAGAGTTATGGAGTTTATAGAGTGATAAGAGTATTCATATTGTTACAGTAAAGACCTTTGGTATTTTACATCAAGTGTATGTGTTCATTTGAATGTGTCCTGTGAGGGGCTCCTCCCACTCTGTTGGGATCCCTCACAGGTGGAGGCGCTGCACCATATAGTATTGTTCCAGAGGATACACCCCAGGCTCTCAACTGGCGGAGGCTCAGTCCTCCTGTGAGCCTAACAGGTAAAGCACCACACCTGGTAGTACATATAGGTTCCCCTCAGATGCACTCAATCTGCGATTGGGGGGGAGGGGGTAATATGTGTTACACAAAATTTCAGGAAACAATATCAAAGTCTTACTTTCCTTTAGGAAGAGGGGTGGAAGTCTATCTGCTTAGCAACTGCATAGGAGAGCTCTGTGGTATGAGGCAGCCACCTGCTTGCAAGCAATGGCTTCCTTATAACTCCTGCTGGTTGTCAGGTGTGTCTGCTTTCCTGATTGCCCAGCTATTTCACCTGGATTAACCCTCTGAGTGCTGGATGAAGCACCCAGACGTATGTCTCCCAGGCATAACTATTAGTAGCTGACTTCACCGTGTCACATATATATAAGTATGTAAGTGCATACAGATGCAACACCGTTATTGAAACACCACGCGGTGTATACCTCGGAATACCCATGTCATGCCATGGGATTTCTTCCAGCCTTACCGTGTATATATATATATGCTCATTTGCATGTCATTTCCCAGAATCCCTTGCTGCAGTGGAAGCGCTGTATGCTGGGTGACAATGGGGAAAGACAGGGTTGCAGACCTGTCTAAGACATGCAAATGAACATACAGTAATATTTACAGTTGCTTTATGCTTTACTGTGGAGGGTTTTTGTCACTTTTTTTACCCACCATAACCTTAATAGTAGTATATATATATATATATATATATATATATATATATATATATATATATATATATATATATATATATATATATATATATATATATATAGGAAAACACAGGGGGTGCCCAGTGCTACATCCAAATGACAAAACATACATGGTAATAATTACAAGAAATGATGCTTCAATACTAATAACATTGCTAATGCTAATAATAAAATATGTTTTTTTAGTTAGAAATTTTGGCCAAAACATCATAAGCTTGCACACCAAACGTCAAGGTAAACCATAATAAGTGCAAGTCCTACACTACACTGCATTTGTTCCCAATACCTCTGTATGAGGGGGAAGAACCATATTTTATTATTAGCATTAGCAATGTTATTAGTATTGAAGCATCATTTCTTGTAATTATTACCATGTATGTTTTGTCATTAAGATGTAGCACTGGGCACCCCCTGTGTTTTCCTATATTCATGTGCCACAGCCCAGTTGCACTCTATGTGGCATTACATATAGTCAATATTAGGAGGGTGTGGGCGTTTGAGCTTGCTGGGTTTGTGTGTTTAATATATATATACAGCTAAACCCCGTTATAACGCGCCTCGCTATACCGCGATTCGGTTATAACGCGGTTTTCCCGTGGCTCCCGTTTAAAAAAAAAAAAAAATTTAAAAATATTTTTTTTAAAAATAATGTTTTTTTTGCACACTGCACACACTGCACACACTCACTGCACACACACTGCTCATTGCTCACACTGCACACACTGCACGCACACTGCACACACTGCACACACACTGCACACTGCACACACACTGCTCATTGCTCACACTGACACACACTGCACACTGCTCACACTGACACACACTGCACACACACTGCTCACACTGACACACACTGCACACTGCACACACACTGCTCACACTGACACACACTGCACATTGCACACACACTGCTCACACTGACACACACTGCACACACACTGCTCACACTGACACACACTGCACAGACACTGCTCATTGCTCACACTGCACACACTGACACACTGCTCATTGCTCACACTGACACACACTGCACACAGCTCACACACACACACAGCAAGGTAACCCAACCTCTGTGGTGCCTCTTCAACATTAACCCCCTCACAGCCAGGGGAAAGGGTGTCCGAGCGTCCGGTGTCCCCCCCTCCCCTCTAGGCTGGTGTTACGGCCCGGGGCGGGGAACGTCATTATGCTGTGGGGGGGTGGCGGGGCCCTGCGCTGCGGCTGAGTGGCAGGACGACCCTGCGCTACGGCGGGCCCTGTACTGCTGCGCGAGGGCCCTGTGCTGAGGCGGGGGGGGGGGGGGTTAGCGGTCTTCCGGAGACTGTGCTTACCTGTCTCCAAAGCAGCACATCCCGACAGCGATCACTTTAGGCACCCCTCACGTTCGCCGTGCGCATGTGCCGTGCGGCTCGTGAGGTGTGGAGGTTCCCTGACAGTTCCCTCTGCTCCTCCTGAAGCGGGGACCGGAGGGGCATCCCCCCTCCCATCCTGCGGCCTGTCACGCGGTGACAGGGGGAAGCGGGGACCGGAGGGGCATCCCCGCTCCCATCTCCTGTCCTGCGGTGACCGGGGGAAGCGAGGACCAGAGGGACATCCCCGCTCCCATCTCCTGTCCCGCGGGATGAATATGCGCTGATGCGGCGGCCATTTTTAAAAAAAAAAATTAGCGCGACCCCGTTACTAACGCGGTGGTCTCGGGGTGGACCCCGAGGACCGCGTTATAACGGGGTTTAGCTGTATATATATAAAACAAATGTGACCAAGGATGCAAAATTTGGGAAACCAGCCCAAAACGTCAAGGCAGAATGAATATGCACAGACACTCTATACTCCACCATGAAGAAGGTGGAGGCTCACTTCTCACAACCAGATCATTCCATAAATTATTTAAAAATCAAAATCCTCAATGGAATGTTTAAACGCACCCAAGAACGGAAAACATTTGAGCTCAGAATGAGAAGACTCTTTGACACCAAAACAAGAGGACTTAATGCGGATATGGGGTTTCTCACACACCATCACAATTCTTTGAATTATCCGGTCTGCCTCCCTGGCAATGTTCTTATCCACAACTCCCCCCCACCCCGCAGCATCCCCTTCCCCCTCCATGCGGTTACTTGTCACCTTCTTCAAACATCCCTTTCTCACCTACCTTATCTAAATCTCTGTTTTTTCTGCTTTCCAAACCTCTGTTTTAGCCATAGATCCCTTTGTTAACCAATATTGCTGACCTGAGGAAGAGAGGAGAACTCTCGAAAGCATGTCCTATGACAGAAATTGTTAGTCCAAATCAAAACGGTATCATCTAATTCTGCACTACTGCAACTGGACTATCACGGCTATTTCCATATCTATCTATCTATCTATCTATCTATCTATCTATCTATCTATCTATCTATAGATAAAAAGGGAGAGACTCTTACATCACTTGCTTTCAGGAACCTTTTGACACCTCTAGCCATAAAACACATCCACACCGGGGGAAGGACTAGCACAGATAACATTCCAAGAGACACTGTTGTTAAGTATACCTTTTGCTTGCTTCATTCATTGTAACATCGCCGGAAGAAGAGATCAGTGTATCTCGAAAGCTCGCACAAATAAAAGCATTTCGTTAGCCACAGAACGGTATCATCTATTTATTTTTTGATTATCTATATATATATATATATATATATATATATATATATATATATATATATATCTGTGTGTGTATGTATATACAGTACTACTGACACTGAAAGTCTGGGATTGTTTGCTTAGATGACTGCTATGTTGCTGTATATAACAAAATATATCATGCAATTTATTAATACCACAGTGAACATCACCAGTTCATGATGACAAATATGTCTGTGAGCTGCAGGAAGGAAATTATCATTTCCAATTTTGGTGCCTCCTCAGGACATTTAACTAATGGGCCCAGTACATTCAATTAGCTGGCAATGGATGGTCCAGAGACTTTACGATTATAATTAAAACAGCATTATTTAAAACAGCACTGGGGGCTTCCTACATGGCTGTACCCAGAGCCCTCTAACTGGGCGAAAACCTCATGTTAGAGAAAGGTCTGGAAGAGTCTTCCCTGGTTTATCCTGGGGTTCCTGACCAATTAGGATGAAGGAATATCAGACCCTCCTAGGGGACTCTTCCTCGCTAAATGATGATTCGGTGCTTCAAAATTAAACAGAAATATTAAAAAAAGAAAAAAAGGTCAGAATGGATCTTATGGGACTTCACAGTGTTTATTAGCAAACTGGCATTTCAGATGAGTGCAGGAAGAATGATCTGTTTTAGTCTGTTTAATCTGTGGGATAAATGGGAGTGAGAGTGGTAGAACGAAAGAGAAGGGGGGGAGAGGTGTGGAGAGCGGGAGATAGAGGAAGGGTGGGGGAGAAAGGGAGAGACATCTGCTTTAACATGTTTAATCTGTGGGATACATGAGGGAGGGTGATATATGTAGAGGGGGGAGAAATAGGAGGTAGGGGGGTGATAAATGAGAGACATGATGGTAAAGAGGGAGAGGAGGAGGAGTGAAAGAGAATCAGAAGAATATCTGTGTCAACCCATTTAATGTGTGGGATAAATGAGAGGGAGGGTGATATTTGGTGAGGGGGGAGATATAGAGGGAGCTGGGGAGCTAAATGAGAGACATGATGATAAAGACAGAGAGAGGAGGAGTGAAAGAGAGAGGGAGAATCAGAAGAATATATGTGTTAACCCATTTAATCTGTGGAATACATGGGGGAGAGAGGAGAAAGAAAGAAAGAGAAATAGTACACTTTGGTTGTACGAGTAATTGATCCATTAAACGTCATTGCCTTTAGAACACTTTAGTCCTATGAGCAACTGACCCTCTAAACTGCAATAGTGCAGATCGAGGACTCTCACATGGAAACTCCAATCAACTTCAAGTCAACAAGCGTTTCCGTGCGATAATGCCGCAATTTTCCCTCTCCCAGTTTCATGAATAACCCCCTCCAGTCCGAAACATCACAGAGCAAACCCAAGAGTGCAAGTGATGAATGACATCATTACCAATCGATCAATACTCCTAGCGTTAATAGTCGTTGCTTCACATCAGCGAGATAATAAGAGCCTACAAAGTGCTAGCGATGCAGTGCGAACATACAGTAAGTCATTACCAGCTAATTGTTTCCACCACGCTTAGGCTCTCCTTAACCTTGCCAGCGGCGAAGAGAGGTCGTCACAATAAAGATGCTTTACGGAAGGCTTCATTGCCTATGCCTTTTTTATATTAGTCCTGTTAATCTAACCGCCGTCTTTAGATGCAGAGTCAGCAGGATGCCTTCGTCAAAGCTCTCGCTCGCTCAACGGAGCGCTGAAGATGAGGAAGTGAGATGAAGCGCTTGGGTTATTGTAATCTACATAAGTGAAGTATATGGGTACAAAGCCAAATGTTTGGTAGTATCTACAACATACATGTGCATAGGGATGAAGCAGTAGCTCAGAGGTAATGTCATTGCCTTTCACGTGGGTGAAACCGGTTCAAGTCCTTGGGCAGGTCATTCAATTCTCCCTGTGCCTCAGGTACAAAATTACACTGTGAGCGCTACAGGTCAGGGACATATTAGTATATAGCTGTATATTCACACACATAGAGTATATATATTTAGTGCAAGATAGTATAAGCCCAAAATGATCATTGTCTTTCAGCCTTGCCTACTGTATGTACAGTATGTGTATAATAGCTCCGAGGAAGGTCCATTGTTGGAAATGTGTGCAATATTATTTACTATACTTACCTGAGTGCTGTCTGCTGATTTTGTGACAATGTTATCGTACATTTATGTGTATAATTAAATATATTTTTTATACTAACTTTTCAAGGTTCGGAAGGCTCATCCTCTGAGTCATTTTTGTTCTCTCTTAATAAACTGGGCAAGCTTTTGGGTTAGCACCAACACGCCAGGTTTTGCACAAAAGGTAGCATTTTCTAAATGTTTTCTGCCGATTTTCATTCTTTTCTCCCATCATTATTTTGAAAACCAAAACCAATTGAATTCCAGCAAAACCAAAAAATAAAAATATTTAGGGTAAAAAACAAAATACCAGTTAAAGATTGATATATATATATATATATCAATCAAATAAAAAGATCACTTGTGAGCACATTCACATATCTTAGACAGGTCTGCAACCCTGCCTTTCACAATTATAAACTACTGTAGCATAGAGTGCTTCTACTGCAGCAAGGGATTCTGTGAAATTACATGCAAATGAGCACACCGTGTCAACTTTTGCCTGAAATCCATTTTTACTTGGAACCCTTATAAGCTAATGCTCGCTGTTAACACAGCTTTTATGCACAGCATGTAATTATATGCAAAGCCAGAGAAACCACTCAGACATGTTTCAACCTTAATGGGTCTCATCAGTGTGAGGTTGGTTGTACTGGCTTTGCAATTTTCAAGGCTGTAGGACTTACCATCATATTTTAAGTTATGGTGGGTGAAAAAGGCAACAAGAAACCTCCACTGTGTATGTATGTGTGTATGTGTGTGTGTATGTATGTATGTATGTATGTATGTATGTATGTATGTATGTATGTATGTATGTATGGAGAGAGAGAGAGAGAGAGAGAGAGAGAGAGAGAGAGAGAGAGAGAGAGAGAGAGAGAGAGAGAGAGAGAGAGATTGTGACCAAGTCATAGACTGTATATGTATAGGAGGTTGCATTATGCCTGCTTTCCTGTATATATATATAATATTATATAACGTGTGTGTAAACAAACATTATTACCAAATCTAATATCATCTTTACGGGATTCTATATCACAAAAACGTAATGCTCGAGAGTCACACTGATGTGTCTGTAAAATATGACCCAAAAGGTATGTGAGAAGTTTACCTTTATCTAAAAAAAATTGTAATATTTTAAATATTTCTTAGTTGCTCAAAGATTCTTTTTGTAAGTCACCTTATTGTTTTCCCCACATTCTATCTCTATCTCTATCTCCCTCCTTGCCTGCCTGGCTTCTAGGGAGTCAGATGAATGAGAAAAATAGGGTGCTCAAACCCAGGACGACTCCATCCAATTCAATAATTGATAAACATTTAACCCTGGAGATACCAGTGGGAGTGGGTGGTAAATAAAGACTTGTAAGTCCTCAAAGACAACTGTCACACTAAACCATGAAGGTCTAGAGACCATAAAACCCCACTCACGTCATCTCCAGGGATGGTGGACAGGCGTGCCAGCTATGAGGGATCCGGAATCCAGATAGAGGCAGAAGGAAAAAACGAATGGCGCACAGCCAGGGAGCCAGGTGTGGAGTAAAACTGCTTCTTTATTGGTGCATGCAGGGAGACAAGTAATCCCCTTGGTGGGACAAAGACAGGAACCTCCTACGCGTTTCGGACCTGGGGGTCCTTTATCAAGGAGTGTGGGATGTGCTGGGATAAGGCACCTTATATACCTGGTTAATGATAGGTAAATTGAAGAAATCTGCGCAAAGTTAGCACATTCGCCCAGTGCGCATGCGCGTGACGTCACTCATGGCGCCGCATCCACTACCCGAGGGATTGTGGGTAAGAAGCGCCCATAGTAAATGTCCGCGCATGCTCAGACTGGAGCGTGAGGCTAACAAGGCTTATCCGGTCTGTATGTCTACTCCTGCCCATAGTGACGTCACCGCGGGTCTCTAATAGGCCGATACATGTCGCTGCATCACCAATGATAGTGCTGAACAGCCGACATTGCACCAATCACATCAGATCCCCTGCGCTCACACTAAAGGCTATCGTAGTATACAGAAACTGGAATAAACAAAATAGAACGCTAACTAATACCCCACAGCAGGAACAAGTCATCGTAATCATTGGAACATCCTCCAAATGGATGGGAGCCTAAAAGACTGTGTGAAAAAGGGCCCCCGCTTTGTCTACCGCAAGGCAAAAACTATTGCTACTTATATATCACCCAGCTATGTGGCATCCTTCCCTCCCTCCATCAGAAAATTTATAACAAAGGGATCATACAGATGTGGGAGATGTAAAATTTGCCATTTTATGACACCCTCACAACAATTCAGAGGTTGTAGATCTAACCAGGACTTCCCGATCAAGTCGTTCATAAATTGTAACACTCAATACGTAATCTATCTACTGACTTGTGGTTGCGGAATCAATTACGTAGGGAGGACCATCAGACCCCTAAAAAATAGAATACTCGAACACATCAGACTAATAAAAAAGGGGGACACATCCCACCCGGTCTCCAAACATTTTACACATTGCCCTAAAGGTAACATCAATGGGCTTAAAGTTCAGGGAATTGAGAGAATCTTCTCTAAGGAAAGAGGAGGTGATTTGCTCAACCTCCTGGACCGCAGGGAGGCGTATTGGATATTCATGCTTCAGACCAGAACTCCCTGCGGTCTAAACGTAGAATGGAACCTGTCCCACTTTTTGCATAAATATTAATTAACTGTATTAAAATAGCCTCACATTAAAGACAGAAAATAATAGCATCATTCTCCAAGTATACTACTGTTTTCTCTGTATGAGATATTTCATGGTGGTCTTACTTTTACTAGGTTGCACTTTACCTCAAAACAATTGGGGAACCCTTTCAAAATTTATAAACCATATGGTAGTGGTATAAATCACAACTATAAAATTGTAATTATAATACTAAGTACTGTAAGTCGCCATCAGTTGGAAATACAACTTGCTTATGCTATATCAATTATGTAGATTGTTTCAATAGTGAACTAGAGCTTTATAATGAAAAATTGCTTGTATAAAAGTATCATACATTTGTTCTTCCTCAGCCTTGGGGACATTGAAGAGAAGACATACCAAAAAGTCTTGCTAATTGTATATTTTGTTTTTAATTTAATTATTTTATAAATATATGTTCCGAACAATGTTTCAAAATGCATAATCAATGCATAATGGGGATTGTTTGTTTTTTTAGGGTGTGATATATGTTAAACTGTATGTCTTTTATATGTGGGATTGGCATGGATAAGTACAACCACTCACAGCAGCTACATCTAATAATTTGATTATATTGACTTGTTCCTGCTGTGGGGTATTAGTTAGCGTTCTATTTTGTTTATTCTAGTCTCTGTATACTACGATAGCCTTTAGTGTGAGCGCAGGGGATCTGATGTGATTGGTGCAATGTCGGCTGTTCAGCACTATCATTGGTGATGCAGCGACATGTATCGGCCTATTAGCGACCCGCGGTGACGTCACTATGGGCAGGAGTAGACATACAGACCGGATAAGCCTTGTTAGCCTCACGCTCCAGTCTGAGCATGCGCGGACATTTACTATGGGCGCTTCTTACCCACAATCCCTCGGGTAGTGGATGCGGCGCCATGAGTGACGTCACGCGCATGCGCACTGGGCGAATGTGCTAACTTTGCGCAGATTTCTTCAATTTACCTATCATTAACCAGGTATATAAGGTGCCTTATCCCAGCACATCCCACACTCCTTGATAAAGGACCCCCAGGTCCGAAACGCGTAGGAGGTTCCTGTCTTTGTCCCACCAAGGGGATTACTTGTCTCCCTGCATGCACCAATAAAGAAGCAGTTTTACTCCACACCTGGCTCCCTGGCTGTGCGCCATTCGTTTTTTCCTTCTGGCTTCTAGGGAGATTACATTGGTGTGTATTATATGGCTACTCCACATTGGTTACCTTAACTCAGTGGCTGGATTCAGGCGTCTGGGCGCTGAGGTAGCAAGGTTATAGAATAATAGGCACCAGGAACGTTTGTAGTACAAAAGTCATTTATGTGTGTCCCCTTGGACAAGGACCACTCATGTGCATACTAACAAGATTGTACTGTATTTTATAATAGACATATATGAATACAGTTCTTCCCTCAGTTACCACTCTTAACACTCAAATGAAGATACTTTGGCTTGGTTGCTCTGAGTAAGTGTGAGACCCGGCCACCCTAGTTGATTCGGAACCATCAAAGGTATAAATCCGATTACTCTGGGCCCCTACAGGAATGCAGACGGGTCTTTTTTTAATTGACCCAAAACCTTTTGCCTTTTTGGGAGCTGCCACTTCCAAACAGACGGATGAGGATTATTAGCGCCGACCTGTGTTTAGAGCTAATCCGCCGGCACCCAGGACCCATCTTTCCTGAGGCTCTCTATGTCGTGCCACATTCCTTTTTACTACTTATTTAGGACTCCATTCTGTCTTTTGAGCTCCTAACTTAACGGGTACTGTGCCTACCTACAACATAATAAAAAGGGAGGCCTGGTCTATACTATTACTTTATAAACATTACTTATCTACTCTCCCCGAGGCCCCTCTCCTCATGTCCTTCTGGAACCTAACCTTCTAGAATAGTCCCCCCTCCTCATATACAGCACCCCTGCATGACATCTGGATTCCCATAGCAACCAAGGGTGGGGCCCAGCATACATAGCCATGTTAGTAACGTGTGTGTGTGTATAGATATGTCTGTAGATATGTCTGGCAGAGCTGGCAACGTTCTACACTCCGGAGCATGGGGAATGGGCCTCTTACATGTGGGTCATTTGCATAAGACACTTCTCACCTCCGGAGCATGGGGAATGGGCCTCTCACATGTGGGTCATTTGCATAAGACACTTCTCACCTCCGGAGCATGGGGAATGGGCCTCTCACATGTGGGTCATTTGCATAAGACACTTCTCACCTCCGGAGCATGGGGCATGGGCCTCTCACATGTGGGTCATTTGCATAAGACACTTCTCACCTCCGGAGCATGGGGAATGGGCCTCTCACATGTGGGTCATTTGCATAAGACACTTCTCACCTCCGGAGCATGGGGAATGGGCCTCTCACATGTAGGTCATTTGCATAAGACACTTCTGACCTCCGGAGCATGGGCATGGGCCTCTCACATGTGGGCCATTTGCATAAGACACTTCTGACCTCCGGAGCAGGGGATCTGGTATTCTGGCCAATTCAGTTTAAGGTCTCTTCAAGCACCAGAAAGTATTTTTTATTGATTAGCACTGCTAAGTAAATCTGGGCCTGTGTCTCTCTGATAAGCAAGATACTCTAAAAACTCCCTAATAATTTAATGAGATGAAATGCAGGAATCCTACTGATATTGCTACTATAATTAATGATCTTGTGCAGTGAACCAAACGCAGGTATGGTCTTATAAGGTAGAAACAAAAAGGGGAGCGGACCTGCACCGATAATAATTAACTTAAATCAACCCTCTAACTTCATAATGAATAATTGGGAAGTGAATGTGTCGCTGCTCCTCGGAGATATGAATAATGTGACTAACAGAAGAAAACAGTAACCAAAAGACAGGACTGAAAACGTCATAAATGGAAGGCACTCGGGGTGTATCTCAAAAAGACGTCCCTTACAGTGTGCTTTTTATTTATGGCAATTTCGGTCTGGCGTTTTGGTTACCATTTTCTTCTGTTAGTCATAGTCTTATAAGCCGCCAGACTACCTAGATCAGTGATTTTAAACAGGGGGCTCAAGAGGTGTCTCCAGGTGGTTCGCCCCCAAAAATAGGTGTTACCCTTTTACCATACCCCCCCCCTAAGTGAGATAGGGGGTACGCTCCTTTCTGGCTACTCTCAGGTGGTTGTGCTGTAACCTGCTGGTAACAGGAGGGCTGAGAGCCAGGACAGGGAACAGGAGGGACAGATTACCTTGGTGTCTTCCTCTGGTGCAGTGCCTCCAGCCAGCAAGGATTCCCTGTGGATATTCAGGGGATGGACCGCCACTGACACTCCATCACAGAGACAGGAACTCACACACAGCGTGTCTTTTCTGTATTTATTTGCAGTCAGCTCCAGTATAGAGATTGGCAGGCTTTAAATACTCTTTAGCAGCATATGCATTCTTCTTGAACCTCTCTCTCTCTCTCTCTCTCTAGATCAGATCCATGACTAGGTATCATGGGTGGGAGGGAGAGCGTTTCTCGGGGCTAACTAACTTCTTCTCTCCTAACTCTCAATTGACTAACTAACTGTCAATTTAGGAAGATGTCCCAATTTGAACATCCTTGGGGAGTGTCTCTAACTCTTACTCATAGCAAGCCAGAGCCGGATACAGATTGGCCCACACACATCAGAGGGCGTTCCAACCAATATCACCCCTCAGATTGACATCCTCAGAGTTGCTAGGCCTGCCCTTGAATACTGATACATTATTCAAGGCTGGAATACACACACACAGGCCTAAGAAAGGAATTAACCTTTCCACTGCCTGCACTAACAGGCCTGCAGAGGAAAGGCCCAGAAAAAGAAGTAACTGCCGGCAGGCTATGTTACATAGGTAATGGCAGGTCCCAAGCAATCATATAGTAGGTTCCTGAGACTGTGTGGGGACTGTGCACTTAGGCCCCAAACGGCTCCTTCACTTGGTTGGTATAACTGTCAATTACAGCAAGAGCTCCCAAAGCCGCTTCCCACAATGTTTTGGCAATGCATTGTGGGGCATGAGTTTGGAAGCTCCAGTAGTGATTGACAGCTATACCATGCATGCTGTTTGCACACACTGAGGTGCAGTTTGGGGCCTTATTAAGCGTGTGTTCCCCCCAGAAGCTCAGGACACTATACTACCTGGGATCAGTCACGCAGTAGTATTAGCAATAATCTGGCAGTAAGATTTATTACGTCGGGATTTGCATTCAGGGTCATATTGTGGAGTGTTCATTCTAAACAGTGGCCTTGCTAGGGTTTCATGATTAGCACATGGGTGTGAGGGTGTTTGTTTGTATATAACCATTTCCAGGCCCATCCTCTCCTCTCTCTCTGTGGTTGTCCGTCAATTAAC
The DNA here is from genome assembly GCF_040206685.1 of Ascaphus truei. Classification (NCBI taxonomy): domain Eukaryota; kingdom Metazoa; phylum Chordata; class Amphibia; order Anura; family Ascaphidae; genus Ascaphus; species Ascaphus truei. Next base: position 12,829,741 of record NC_134489.1, read on the forward strand.
CTTTTACTCCTCCCCCCCAAAAAAAAGCTTTGTGTGACCGCAGTGGGCCTATTTGTGCTTTTTGTTGCTAGACCCTGGCAAACTGTAAAAGTTACATTTACTGGAGCTGAAAGCAGCATGGTACCCCAAAAGGGTTGCTGTTTTACATCAGGAACACATCAACATTACAACATACAGTAGAAAGGCACTAGGCCTTATGAGCAAAAAGTCACCATCTTCCAATGTCAGACTTGTATATAATTGTCAGTTTGTGTGTCCTTGTTTAGATTGTGTGTATCAAAGTGTGTCTGTGTGCGCATCATTGTGTTAGTGTGCCGTGTGTGTACTAGTGTATCCGATGCTGCATTAGGGGTCAGCAGCTAGAAATGGCAGGCATCATTAACCCCTTCACTGCCATTTGCTCTGCATATTATTATATCGCTCTCTATGTTATTATATCGCTCTCTATTTTGCTTAACTGCTTTGCATGTTATACTGCTCTCTATGTTATTATACTGCTCTGCGTGTTATTATACTGCTCTGCGTGTTATTATACTGCTCTGCGTGTTATTATACTGCTCTGCGTGTTATACTGCTCTGCATGTTATTCTACTGCTCTGCATGTTATTCTACTGCTCTGCGTGTTATTCTACTACTCTGCATGTTATTCTACTGCTCTGCGTGTTATTCTACTGCTCTGCGTGTTATTCTACTGCTCTGCGTGTTATTCTACTGCTCTGCGTGTTATTATACTGCTCTGCGTGTTATTATACTGATATGCATGTTATTATACCGATATGCATGTTATTATACCGATATGCATGTTATTATACCGATATGCATGCGGTTATACTGCTCTGTATGTTATTATATCGCTCTGCATGTTATTATACTGCTCTGCATGTTATTATACTGCTATGCATGTTATTATATCGCTCTACATGTTATTATACTGCTATGCATGTTATTATACTGCTATGCGTGTTATTATACTGCTCTGCATGTTATTATACTGCTATGCATGTTCTTATATCGCTCTACATGTTATTATACTGATATGCATGTTATTATACTGCTATGCGTGTTATTATACCGATATGCATGCTGTTATACTGCTCTGCGTGTTATTAAAAATGTCTGCATGTTATTATATCGCTGTGCATGTTCTTATAGTTCTCAACATGGTCTTATATTGCTCTGGATGTTATTGTATTGGTCTGAATGTATTTATATTGTTTTGCTTGTTATTGTGTCACTCCGCATGTACTTATATTGCTCTGCATTGTATTATATTGCTCTGCATGTTATTATATTGCTCTGCATTGTATTATATCGCTCTGCATTGTATTATATCGCTCTGTATGGTATTATATTGCTCTGTATGGTGTTATATTGCATGTTATTATATTGCTCTGCATTGTATTATATCGCTCTGCATAGTATTATATTGCATTGCATGTTATTATATTGCTCTGCATTGTATTATATCGCTCTGTATGGTATTATATTGCATGTTATTATATTGCTCTGCATTGTATTATATCGCTCTGTATGGTATTACATTGCATGTTATTATATTGCTCTGCATTGTATTATATCGCTCTGCATGGTATTTGATTGCATTGCATGTTATTATATTGCTCTGCATTGTATTATATCGCTCTGCATAGTATTATATTGCATTGCATGTTATTATATTGCTCTGCATTGTATTATATCGCTCTGCATAGTATTATATTGCATTGCATGTTATTATATTGCTCTGCATTGTATTATATTGCTCTGCATTGTATTATATTGCTCTGCATAGTATTATATTGCATTGCATGTTATTATATTGCTCTGCATTGTATTATATCGCTCTGCATAGTATTATATTGCATTGCATGTTATTATATCGCTCTTCATGCTATTATATAGTTTTGCATGTGTTTTTATCGCTTTGCATGTTATATCGCTCTGCATGTTATTATAATGCTCCGCATGTTTTTTATTGCTCTGCATGTTATTATATCGCTCTGCATATTAGTAGATTGCTCTGCATGTTATTATATTACTCTGCAGATGTGTCACTGGCCCTCTGGCAGATAACAGGTTATAATTTGTGCTTACAAGTAGTGGCTCTCGTACAATTTGGAATGCCCTGCTCTAAAAAGTAAAAAAATGTGCCAACAGCGCATTGAGCCAATAGCACTCTGGCTAAGAGCCACAGTTAGTGAGACGTGACCCTGTGTTCCAAGCAGATGCCAGTGATGTGGCAAGAATTTCCATCAGGACTATTCCATTGGTCACATATGGCAACTAAAGGGAATGCTTGTGGCTTATGGATTGATTCTCTAGGTGTGCATATAAGAAGCCCCTGTGTGCGAAACGCGTAGGGTTTATGGTATTGGCAATAGATTACGGAGCGCGTTGCCCTAAGCAAACTAATAACTCCCTCCGAAGGTGGCCGCCAGATTTGGCGCTTTTTCAAAAAGTGTGTAACTCTATTGAAGTTAGATGTGTAAATAACTTACCTCCAGCCGGAAGTGACACTGCACCAAAACAGCGCCAAATGCGTAATACCGATGATGTTAGCGTTGAAAACGTAACAACTGATCCGCCGGCTACAGTGACACCCTCCGGATGGAGAATCAAGTTCAAATTCATTCACTATACAAATAAACATAAAAAGAACAATGTAACCTACATAGGATTAAAATCAACAATAGTAGAACCTGCAAATGGAATTTGGTAATCTAAATACATGAAAATCGCATTTATTAATGCTCATAATGACAAATGAATGAAATCCTGACCGCTACCTTTGAGTTTGATTGTAGCATACAGTACAGTATGTTAAAGAGGGCACAGTGAATGGGATAACTCACTGTTCCCCTAGGGATAAGTTAAAGTAAATACATACAGTCATGATACAGTCCTTATGTAACAATGAAAGTGAAACAAGTGTATCCATCTGTGCACTTTCCTTGTAAAGAAAAATAGAATCATTTGGATAATACAGTCTGGGGCAAGGTAATTTTTCTTTGCACCTATTCACCTCAAATATTTATATATTCCTTCCGGCTGTAGGTGTTGTTTAAACATCTAACTTCCATAGAGTTACACACTTTGAAAAAGCGCCGAAGCCTCTTAAACGGTTAAGAGTGATCCACCCTGCTCACGCCATGTTGTCACCTTAATAATAAAGCTGTTTTTAATGTAGCTTTTGTATCGTAGCCCCTTCATTTTTTGCAGCTGTTGCTCCGCTTTTTCTCCTTTTGGATTATCTATACTACATTCCCAGCGTGGAGCACGCACCAGCATCAGAGTGTGAGTAACTTCCAAGTCATTCTAAGGGGGGACTTCAGATGTGTCCATATGTATTCACATGTTGGCGCTAAGGTAAGTTGTCCACGGAGGTAGGGGAAAAGCCAAGACTGTTTCACACACAGTCACTGACTCCATCTTCCAGCAGAGCACGTCACATATACTGTATACCACCTGTATCTTGAGCACATATTAATGCATTCATTCATGGATTAAATACTACACTTGCTGATTTACTCATTGGTCCTACTACAAGCAGCAAGTTTATCATCATAAGCAGTTATAAATTGCTATCCCTCATTCAGGTCCCGGAAGCACGGACATCTAGAACATTCTACTTATACAGGCTGTTTGTCTGTATTCTCTTTCCAATTTTTCAAGGTCACCGGACACTGGACTTTCGGACCCTAGTCCCAACGGACTGAGCATGCCAGATATATAGTTACAGTACTAATTGCCCATATTTTCAGCCTAGTAGACGCAGGGGTGCGCAAACTTTGTGCACTGCACCACCCCCTGCCTGCCAGCCCCTGCGCTCGCGCACCCCTTACCTAAAATCCTGCGTCAAATGACGCGTGGTGTCACGTCACACATCGCCAAAGACAAGGTAGACGACACTGCAGAGGCCTCACGTGATCCCCGGCACTTCATTTAGATGCTGTGGGGAAGAGCGCGGGGCCTCTGCAACCCCTCCCCCTCCAGAAAAATCTTGCACCCCCCACTTTGAACACCCTTGCAGTAGAGCACGGTTCAATTGTGCAAATAAGAAGGAGCTTAAATAAAAAGTAGTGGTACTCTGGGACTGTTATTAAAAAAAACAGTAGTAGTCCAGGTCTGGAAATATTAAAATACTAGCTGAGAGACCCGGCGTTGCTGTAATGTTCCCGCTCCTCTCTCTCTCCCCTCCCTCTCTCTCTCTCTCCCCTGTCTCCCCCCTCCCTCTCTCTTCCCCCATTTCCCCCCTCCCTCTCTCTTCCCCCCTCCCCTCTCTCTCTCTTCCCCTGTCTCCCCCCTCTCGGTTTGTCCCCCGTTGACATCAATCCGGCCCCTCCCCCTTTACAGGTCCGGTACCCGCCCCCCCTTTAGAGCTCCTGTCCCCCGCCCCCCCCTTTACAGCTCCTCCCCCCCCTTTACAGCTTCATGCAGTGTGTGTGTGTGTGTGTGCGCGTCAGTCAGTGTGTGCGTAAGGCAGTGTGTGTGCGTCAGTCAGTATGTGTGTTTGTGTGCGTGCGTCAGTCAGTATGTGTGTGCATGCGTCTGTCAGTGTGTGTGTGCGCGCGTCAGTGTGTGTGTGCGCGCGTCAGTCGATGTGTGTGCGTCAGGGTGTGTGTGTGTGTGTCAGTCAGTGTGTCTGTGTGCGTCAGTCAGTGTGTGTGTGTGCGCGTCAGTGTGTGTGTGTGCACGTCAGTCAGTGTGTGTGCGGCAGTGTGTGTGTGTCAGCCAGTCAGTGTGTGTATGCGTCAGTCAGTGGGTGTGTGTGCGCGTCATTGTGTGTGTGTGCACGTCAGTCAGTGTGTGCGGCAGTGTGTGTGTGTGTCAGCCAGTCAGTGTGTGTGTGTGTGCGTCAGTCAGTGGGTGTGTGTGCGCGTCAGTGTGTGTGGGTGCACGTCAGTCAGTGTGTGTGTGTGTGTGTGTGCGTTAGTGTGTGTGTGTGTGTGTGTGTGCAGCAGTGTGTGCGTGCGCGTCAGGCAGTGTGTGTGTGCGCGTCAGGCAGAGTGTGTGTGTGTGCGCGCGTCAGGCACTCAGTGTGTGTCAGTCAGGGTGTGTGTGTCATTCAGGCAGTTCGTGTGTCAGTCAGTGTGGTGCGCCCCTCTCCCCCCTCTCCCCCCTCTCTCTCGACTGTTTCCTGGCCAGGCCCGGCCGCGGGAGGGGGGGTTTCTGTGTGTGTGTTTTGACTCTTTCGGGGGGGTGGTACCTGCTTGCGCCCTCCGGCGCTCCCTGCGGTAATATGGGGCCCAAGGAGAAGAGCCGAGAGGGCAGGCGGCGCCGGCGACTCTGCAGAAGGTGGCGTGAGCGTGCGCCGCTGCTCGTGGGTAGCGGTGCTGGCGGCGCTGGGGAGGCTGGGGTTTGCTGAGGGGGGGGCGTGGGGAGAGGTGAGGCGGTGGCGTCGATGGCCGTGGGTAGCTGTGTCAGCGGCGGTGAGTGTGACCAATGAGAGGCGTGGGGGCTGACGGAGCAATCTGATTGGCCGGAGGCTGAGTGACAGACCGACGGACCAATCAGATTGCCCATAGGGACACCAACATACAACGTTTTCAAAAATATAGATATAGATTAACATACTGGTACTATGTATATTTAAATAAAAAGTAGAGGTGCTGCTAGTTTGTTGAGATAAAAGTAGTGGTACTTTACGCCTATTAGTAGCATCACAACCCGACCACGTTAGTCCCTTTTTTTCACCCACAGTGACCTTATTTTGTCTGATTTCCAATGGTATAAATCTGCAACCCTACTTTAAGGACAAGATGTGCAGTAATTACGATGCTGTCAGGGAGAGAAATGAGACGTATTCGGTACAGAGGAACAGGCTGCGGTCTCTTGTTGATTCATTAGCAGTAACCTGCAGTGTTCTGGCTCTGTAGCTTGTGTCTAGTGAATTGTGTATACCACAGGGAAACAGAATTGGTCAGAAACTAATTTTGCAGTGCCCAAATCGAATCAGTGTGACTTATTTAAAGGGTCAGACTCATGTAGGGTAAAAGTAACCTAATGACAGTGACATGTTTATTGGATTAGAGTGTCAGTCCCATGTAGGAGCAAAGTGACCAATGACAGTGACATGCTTAATGTGTTAAAGGGTCATCCCCACGTGACGTAATGACAATAACACACAGACCCTGATAAACAGTCTAAATACTGACACACTGAGGTACACATACACTGAAACACACACAGTACTGTATACAACACTAACACACTGATACAAATACAGTACAACACTGATACACAGTCTAAACCCCGATACACTAATATACTGTATACAATGTTACGCACAGATGTCTACATACACACTCAGCAGACACGTATACAGATCCACACATATATATGTCCGGTCTATATATATATATATATGTATATCATTGTAAACCTGAGTTGTTGAGCAGGTGTGCCTGCTACTGTACAATAGCTGCACCAATCCTGTCTTCCTTAACGCCTCCCACACTGAACAGCACTGCCGATCTTCAGCGGCCTTGAAATGTCTTTATTAAAGTTGGGGATTTCAGGAGAGTCGTGATGAAGGGGGTCGCATATCAAATAAACCAGCTACAAAAAGCATCCTGCGTGTGTACAAAAGGTCAGATTTTCTCCTGCAAGCACGGAATTAGCTGCGGAGACAAGCAACAGATCATCTTTTATATACTCCCACCACCGAGGCTTTACCTTGAAAATATCCAAGCACGCCTCTACAAAAGATGTTTTGATCTGCCTGTGTATACAGCTTTCCCCAGAGCTAGACAATGCACTTCTTCACACAGGAAGACTTTGAGGTAGCGTCTCAAATAGTATGCAGCGGCTTTAAAGAAAAAAAAAGCAGTAGTACTGCATTTGATTCAATAAATTAAAAGATGCCCATTCTTATTTGGTTAAACATTGTGCCAAAGTTCTCTGCACCTCGTGATGGAAAGATGTATACAATGTCTGTGCTATAAAGCAAGGGTCTTTCTCAAATAAATTCACTCTTGTGAAGGGGAATTTGAATTGTAAGTGTGCAGATGAGAAAGTAGCGGTATCCTGGGTCTATAAATATAACAGATGTCATGTTGCCCTTGGAATGCCACTACAGAGGTGGAGGGGCGATGGTTTGTTAGTAGAAAAGCGACGGTAGTCTGGGTTTGTAAAGAAAAACGCAGTGGTGCCCACAGTTGGAAAATAAGAAAGTAGTGGTACCCAGAGTTTGTCAATAAAGAAACAGTGATACTCCCTAGTACACTATTTTCTAACCTTTCTTTGGTTAAGGAATCTGTGGCAGGACGGCCTGTGGCCGAGGTCAGACAATAGTCCACACGTGTAGTTTCGGGTTAAAGCAAATGTTGAGTGGTTTTATTTCTCCAAAGCATAACTAAACATGGGGGCACACCGTCCCTTTAAGGCAACACAAAAGCAAAATAACATCTACTCCCCATTGGGAGAATTTACTAACAATCCAAGCCCTATGTATCAGGCTGGCTGGCTATGTCCAGTTACCAAACCTTTAACATACACCACAACAGTCAGGAATACTAACAGTTCTTACTGCGGTTTAGAGAGAGAGTTGTGAATCCATCTGCATCGCAGCTTGTCTATGATAGCTCTGTAGTATGAGACAGCCACTTGCTTGCAAGCAATGGCTTCCTTATATCTCATGCTGGTTGTCAGGTGTGTCTGCTTACCTCCTGATTACCCAACCACTCCCCCTGGGTTAACCCTCTGAGTGCTGGATGAAGGACTCAGATGTATGTTTCCCAGGCATAACTATTACCAGCTGACTTCACCCTGTCACAGAACCCTATAATTATATTGTGAAATATAGGGTTGCCTAGCTCCTAGGGAGATTACATCGGTGTGCAAGATTAGGCCACTCAGCATAGTTTACCTCAGTTTGGGGTGTATACACATACACAGTATAGTTGGCATAGTTCTATGTTGCTTTACATCATTCTTTGTTATTCCTGAAACGGTCCTTCCCAAGGTGACCACACTTAAGTCAGAGAGGGGTCCATATACTTGGCAGTGTTACATGAATTGGACCCGGCCCCCCTTTGGAGTAACGTTCCGTCATGCCCTGTCTACTTAGGGCACTTACTGGGGTCCTGGCCTGTTCTGTGCAGGTACTATAACCCATTCCTGAATTGGAATTGGAACTGACACTTCTTTACAGATTGAAGAGACTACATATGTTGATCCGCCTGTAGAGCTGATCCATTGACATTGGGTGCTCTTTGCATGTGGCCCTCTGTCTCCCCTCTCTGAGACCTGTGTGTTTCCGTTGGCCATCTCATTGGGATCCTTGCTAAAAGGGCAATTTCTGTATCTGTAACATAATTAACAAAGGGGCCTGATCTCTCCTATTACTTCGGGAACCTAATCCCTATCTCTACTCCACCAGGTCCCTCTCCTCTGGTCTTCCAGGAACCTCATTTGCAGAACCTCCCCCCTTTCCTATATACTTCACTATGATGTCAGCATCTCTGTGGCAACACAGGGTGGGGCTTAACATACAGGGCCACAAACAGATTTCCTGGGGCCCAGGACTAGAGTCTCCCCCCCCCAACATGTTGGCGGCCTTACGAGCTCCCCCCCTTCACACATTCGCAAGCCATCTCCTCTATTCCCCCCCCCCCTGCCCATGCATTTCCCTTTTTCCACCTTCCTCACCTTCTTCACCCCCTCTCTCCACTATCACTTAATTACAAACACAAAATTCAACAGACACGCACAAAATAGAACACACACGCACAAAATGCAACAAACATACACACAAAATACAACACACATAGACACACACCAAATGCAATACACATAGACACACCAAATGCAATACACATACCTTGCTGGTGGTCTGAGGCTGCTGGTCCCCGGCTCTCCTCAGCTCCTGCAGGCTTTTCACCTGCTGCGTGCCTCTCTCCCACACCCGTGCCTTCTTCTCTTTCCAACGCAGGACCTCTCTCCTGCTGGTGCGGGCCCACACCTGGGCCAGGCCGGAAGTCGGATCCAGCTTCCCGTGCGCACAGCCAAAGGAGAGGGGAGAGAGGCCTAGCGTGGGTGAGAGCAGCAGGCCCGCTGCAGCAAGGGAAGGCTGGGGCCCGGCAGCAAACAGAGGCTTGGCAGCTAGATGCAGAAGCTGGGCCTGACCTCGAGCCGGGCCCAAGTTCCAGGGCTGGCCGGCCTGGCCCAGCTCTCCACCCCCCCTCCTGTCGCAGCCCTGCTAACATATACTGTTCTACTATTAACCCCTTCCAGCAAACTGGTTACCCATTGAGGGGGGTTACACTACTGTAGTATCACGCCAACTTAATCACTCATTATATAAGAGACATGACAGAGAATTGTATATACTTAACTTGTCCCTAAATATGACCTGCTAAAGGCAAGATACTGCTCTGCTTTAACCCTTTGAGTGCCAGAGGGGGACACTGAATTAGAGTGCCACAGCCCAGCTGACGCATTGCGGTCACGTGGCTGGTCCTTGGCGCGATAATGTGACGGAGAATTCACTGGTGGTGAGAGTAGAAGGGAAGTCCTCCTCTTTCCCAGGAGCTGGAGGAATACCAAAATCATTAGCTGCGTGTTAGTGTCGTTATTCATGTTCTTATATTTAGCGTGTGCATCCTGTTCATACATGTGAACGCGTTTATATTTCTTTACGTCTACTTACATTTGTTTTTGATGCCAATTTTGATGCATTTAAGGCGCATGCTTGAAGTTTAATGTTACATATTACAGTATGTCTAATACATGCACCGCAGACAATATACAATCTCCACCTCTAACTCTACCCCCAGGTGTCATATTGTTTCTTAGTGATGTGCACACACGGCACAACGCACGCCATTGGCTTTATATATTGGAGCACAGAGACACAATAACTTGCTATTCTTCCGTGCATCTCTTTAACAGCAAAATCACATATCCAATATATATATATATATAGAACGAAAAGAAGACAGCGCGTCTCCCATAGCGTAATACTGTCATTTAATAATAAAATAAACGTGCAGGTGAATCACGGACACTTACATTGTGCAAAATAAATATCAGACAATAAATGGAGTCTTTACTATCACCCGATGGAGCCTCCGTAGATGTGTACCGTGTGTGGTGTCCAACACACTCCTGTCGTGGATACCGGGAGGGTGCGCGCGCACCTGATCTCCTCCTGGTTGTAATCCCGCGAGAGTCCGTGCCCACCAGTACTGTAGGATACTGACACGGTAATCAGACTTCCTGCATCAAGACTCCAAACGTGATGGAGGACGGACAGGCTTCAAATCGAGCAAAAGATGGAATTGCTCAAAGTATGAATGATAACAATAAAAAAGTCCAGTGCTAGCTACTTCCCTACGCGTTTCGTCGCGATATGCGACTTCCTCAGGTGGACACGGACTCTCGCGGGATTACAACCAGGAGGAGATCAGGTGCGCGCGCACCCTCCCGGTATCCACGACAGGAGTGTGTTGGACACCACACACGGTACATATCTACGGAGGCTCCATCGGGTGATAGTAAAGACTCCATTTATTGTCTGATTTTATTTTGCACAATGTAAGTGTCCGTGATTCACCTGCACGTTTATTTTATTATTAAATGACAGTATTATGCTATGGGAGCCACGCTGTCTTCTTTTCGTTCTACAGATTAAGAGGAAGGTGTTTTTTTCCTGAAGACCGGCAGCGGCGCCCAGCAGCTGTTGAAAGACACTTTTATTTTTTATTTCATTTTTTCACCGTATCTCTTGGGGCTTTTTTAACCCTTTCCTTTCCCCCATTTCTTTTCCTTTTTATCTACCTTCCCCTTCCAGTGTTTGTGTTGTATGTACTTTCATGTTTTATCCCCAGTAGTCACTTTGTATACACTAGTACTAGTGGTTTCTATGTGGACATTTATCTGTGTGCAATTATCACCCCTGTGGTCTGGTATTCCGGCTAGCGCAGCACTGTGTTTTTTTCTTGATTATATATATATATATATATATATATATATATATATATATATATATATATATATAATCACCCCCACTGTCCAACCCATCACCATTCCACCGGCAAGACTAAATCCACCTGACCCCAACCCCTGCCCACCAACCAAGCTCTCAATACACCTATCCCATAGCCCGACCATAATGTTTCCACTGCTGTCCACCCCAATGACATCTTAACAATGACTCTATGCCCATCATATGAAATGTTCCATATGTAGCGGACATGTAAAATGGCTACAGTCATCTCTCCTGCTGACAGTAAGGCCTGGTAAGTTGTGGGCATGCCAGCAGTAATTATGGAGGTTTGCCCTCACACCCTGGTGGAGTGCCCTGTGTATGGATGGGAGTGGTCACATGCTCTGACTCCATGGTTAGTGATGTCAGAGGTGTGTCAGCTTCCAGAGTATACATAAGGCACAGCACTGAGCCTAAAGTTAGTTCTGCAGGAGTTCTGTCAGAGATCTGCATCCAAGTTCAAGTACTAGCCTAAGAGACTGAAAGTTATGTTATAGTAACCTAGAGGAAACTGTGTCCAGGGACCTGGCACAGGGCAGTGATCCCTGCGGGGATAGGGAATCCCTATCTAAGGAGAGAGACACCTTTTAAAGGGAGGCACTGACTGCAGAATGAGTGGCTAAGAATATACTGCGAGGGGCAGCTAGCCCACATCACCCAATAAAGATGTTCTCATTCACAAACCCTCTCGTGTACATGTGTGGAGTGAGTGTACAGAGAGGAGCACCACGGAGGAGTTCCTCAACAGGATCATCCCCTTGCGGACGCAGGGACCCTGATGAGGTGGAGGCGCTGCACTGGAACTAGGTGAGACTCAGCACACTACCTCAGCTGCCTGTCTGGACGGGTCCTCCCCACACACCATCATGCGGGAGACTCAGGAGTCCTGTTGCCAACAGGTGCACCACCAGACACTACCACACTGTAATGGGTGCCGGTTAGACCACAGGGGCCAATGTGAGATTGGGTGGGTCAGGCCGGGCCAGAAAAACCGTTACACATATATAACCCCACCATTGTTTTACTAACTTATGTACAGCGCCCTGGATAAGGGCACTATATAAATGTTATTATAAATAAATACAGTGACTCTTTATACATATCCCGCTCATTTCTCCCTGTGATTCAAGTGTCAACAATAGATTGCCTGCTCTGCAGGATCAGGGACGTATTGAGCCTGCAAAATTCTATTTAAAGAGCAGCAGACACAGTCAGCGCCATATGAGAAATAATAGAGTTGATTAGGCAAACCCCTCCCTTAATTGTTAGTCAAGTGGCTTTGTTTTAGAGTACTTAAGACCATCTACAGTATCTAAGCTGTAAACCCATTTGGCTGTGAATCCCGTCTTAAGTGTCACATCTAAAGTGTCTGGCAGAGTTAATTTTGGAGTTAAAATTGGAGGTGAAGATTTGAGGAAGATCGGGACTCTGCACAACAACTTTGTAACTGTGAGAACTTAACATTCCAAAAGCTGTGATTCTTTGTACTCTTTCTATCCCCCAATACCTGGGAAGTCTCTCCTCCCGCATCTCACTATGCCCTCCCTACTGCTTTTTCTGTTTACTGTTTCCTCACTCCTTTGTAAACATCTCCATTCTCTCCAACTTCCCCACTCCCCATTGTACCATTATTTATACACCTCTCTCCCAACAACTTCTTTACCCCCCAATAAAAAACTCCACACAAATCCTGTATTCACACTCTCTATCTACTCCTTCCCGCTGCTGGGGATCTCCCCCATGCCTGAAACCAGACATACACACCTGATTCACCCATGCCTCTCTGTCATCTCTTCCCCTGTAAATTGTGTTAACCCTCTCATTTTAATACTGACTAACCTTAAAACTTGTCCCACAAATCAAGCATCCCAATAGCCTGCACTCATGGTCACTGTCCCACACTCAGTCACTCCTACCACCCAAGCACTGCCATCTACAGCACTTCACCTGCTGTCTCTGCAAGTCTCCCATCAAACCTCTTAGATTGTAAGCTCTTCGGGGCAGGGATTTCCTTTCCTATTCTCTGATTTTGATGCACTTAATGTATTATTATAATTCCCTGTACTGTATTCTTTGTGAAGCGCTGAGTACACTTTTGGTGCTATATAAATAAAGACATACAATACAATACATATTATTCCAATTTGGGACAGTCTCTAAATAGAAGACAGTTTGCAACACAAGGCTTTTACAGTCCCTTACTAAAAGCAGCAAGCCCACCTTGCCCAAACTAATTAAAGTACCGTATCTCCTGCAGATTCGTGGAAGCCTTTAATTTAACGGGAGCCGTGTCCCTGGTTGCAAACTCAGATAACTTCCTTTATATTCACGGGCTCCCGAAATGAAAGCCGGGGGGTACCGTTTCATTTAACGTGTCCCTGTTTATCCGCCCACGTTCGTTTCCCTGCAAGCAGTGGGTGGTGTCACAGTCGCGCAGCCCGAGTAGGAATTCAGACAAAGCTTTGCCAGGGAGAACGGCCTGAAATGAGATGGCTTGGTGCGGCGGAAGAATGAAACTCTGCCAGCGGGATTTGTGACTATTGCATTGATTTAACACAGTGGTCAGTAGTGGTATTTACATAGGAGTGAAGAATACAGAATGTATAAGGCATAGATAACACTGTACCGGATATATCGTCTCTCCCTGATTTTCTGTGTCTTTCTGATTCAAAGTCAGTCTCATTGATATTTAGGGGCTTATTTTATAAGGTTTCATTAAAAAAAATCGCCACGCCGTTTACGCCGCCAGTTTGAGCGTTGCTATCACGGTATCAGAAAGCCTCGATTACCTGTGATAGCAAAATTCCCAAAACGGGCGAGTAGCCGGCGGCGTGATGATCACCTCTCTGAAAAGGGCTCACCCGGCGATTTCTTTCAGCTGCATAGAGAGCTACACGGAGAGAGCCGCCTCCCCCTGCGCAAATCTCGCCAGCGATCGCAAGAGTTTAATATAAATTGTAATACTAGTGTAGATGAGCAGGGGGTCTCCGCAGCAGAACCGCATTGATTTCAGTTCCGGGGACCCCCTGCTTCCCGAGATACGAGCCCCGTTATGGGGTGCCGGTATCTCCTATGCATTTCAATGTCTCGTGTCACGTGACCGTGGGAATAAAATGCATAGGAGATACCGGCACCCGTTATGGGGCACGTATCTAGGGAAGCAGGAGGACCTTGGACCTAAAATCAATGCGGTTCTGCTCCGGAGACCCCCTGCTCATCTACACTAGTATTAAAATGTATATTAAAACAGCTTCATTACCTTACCGGCTAGCCGCTAAGGCAATTAAGGGGTTAAACCTCAATAGCCTGTTTCTTGAGGCAGAAGGGGTGGATGAAGGGGGTAGTAGTCCCAGGGTGGGTGGTTAGGCCTGCCTGGAAGGTTGCATTAAGAGTTAACCCCTTCACCACCATAGTGATGGCAACAGCTATGGTAATGAAGGGGTTAACCAGTCCCGCTACCCCCCGGAAGGCCTAAACATCCATCCTAGGGGCTACTACCCCCTTCACCCAATCCCTCTACTGCCAGGAAACAAAAATAAACACAACAAACCCTACTACAAACCTCTTCTACCCCCCAACAACCCCCAAGTACCCATACAGTACAGTAATGGGCAAAATTAATATTATCCACATATGGATAATGGTGCATTTGCCCATTATAAAATCAAACATTAGGCAACAAGCATAAATAAAGTAAATAAAACGTTCTACTTACCCCTGCCATCATGAAGGGTGTCCTCGTCAGCATACTCCAGATCCATGTCCTCCATTGCTAGCAAGAGTACAAAAAAAAATACAATCTAATGGCCCCTAACCCTTTAATCACATTGGCGGTTAATAACCACTATAGTAATTAAGGGGTTAACCCCTGTACCCCGCTACCCACCCGGGTGGCCTAACCACCCACCCTGGACCCAATATACCCACCCTCTACCCATTGATTGGCCCAGTGGTATATCATACCCATATAATATGGGCATGATAAGCCACTATAGCAGTCTATGGTCAACCTAATAAAAATAATTAAGGCCAAAAATACACAATAATAAAAGAAATACACAAGTACCTAAACACCCCAACAATAAAATAACTAAAAAGCCTCAATTACACATTAATTACATTAATCTATCAGTAAAACAGCAAAATAATTAAAATTGTGTTATTCCAAAACATAAGAATACAAATAAATAAACACCTATCCAACCACTCAATTAAAGAAATAAAACCACTAGCCAACCAATCAATTAAAGAAATAAAAGCACTAGCCAACAAAATAAATAATTAATTTACAACGCTAACCAATTCTAAAATATACTAAAATATACTAAAAACAAGCCTTTCAAATTCAAAACAATTTAATCCAAACAATAAACAGAAAAAATAACAATCAATAGAAAACAAGTATTTGCCAAAAAATGCATTGGCTGTCGCTGTATTTATCTGTACCCTGGTACAGATTAATACGTTATCAGTCAATAGGCAATCACAAACATAAAAATAAATAAATACAATGACAAAACCTGAAAAAATCCATTTACATACATTCAATATTTACAGTATCTTACCTTTAGAAGTCTTCACCCTCCGAATCCCGGCGTATCAGGAAGCTCTCGACCCGCGACATCATCACCGGCAATCCATCTCCATCTCCTTGAAGATCAGCATCAAGTACCAAAATCTTCTTTCTTTTATCTTCTCTCACCGTCTATCTTCTTCTGTAATTATTTTCTTCTTTTCTTCCATCTTCTATCGTCTTTCTTTCAATCCAAAGTACCACATGGTAAATCCAAATGGATATTGTCTCGTCAAGATCTTCTGCTAAAATAAGACGTACAGGCCTTTTATATAGCTGGTGACATCAAATTTTAGGGTCAGATGGTACAGCTCCAATCTGATTGGATGCTGCATCATGTGTCCGCCACAATAGTTAAAAAGGATGTGACATCACTTTAAGGGATGATGTCACATCCTTTTTTTTGTTTCAAATTTTTTTATTAGGCGTTAATTGACATACATTATTTAACGAATACACATCTTATTGCCTAATACAGTTTTTTCTTGGTTTAATAACAGTGAGAGGGAAAGACTCAACGCGCCCCCGACCTTAAGGGATGGGTCGGCAGGGTTGGCGTGAGGATGGAAACAGAGAGTAAGGGGGAAGAAAGAGGGGCAGAGGGGGGGAAGGTTGGGGGGAGGGGGGGTCTGAGGAAGGGAGGGAGGGCCCTTCCTCCTCAGTCCATCGCATGAGATTCCTCTCTTACTACGACCGTCATTTACTAGGGGTAGCTATCTTTAGTCTGCCATTCGGGCCAGCCATGGCTCCCACGTGGTATAGAAAGGTTCCGTTTTCCTCTTTAGGAAGGCCGAGAGTTTCTCCATTAACATAACTTCTTGTATTCTGTTTTTGACTGTTTGCCTAGGGGGGGGACACCCTCTTCCACGAGGCCGCCACCGCACATCTAGCCGCCGTAAGAATGAAGGAGATCAATTTTCTTGTTGGGCGGTCAATGTTCTCGATTGGCCTGGCCAACAAGTAGGTCAACGGATCAATGGGTATGATGAGGTCTGTGACCTCTTTAATTAAAGTCTGTATGGTTTCCCAGTATTTCTGAATTTCTGGACATGACCACCATATGTGGGCCATGTCACCCTTTTGTCCGCAGCCTCTCCAACATAGGTCGGAGGCCAGAGGGTAGATTTGATTTATTCTAACTGGAGTAAGATACCAGCGAAACAGTATTTTATATATATTTTCTTTGATTGTGGTACATATGGAAGTTTCTGAGGCTGATTCCCAAATGCTTTCCCAATCCTCTCGGTTTATAACTATGCCCAATTCTGCTGTGTCACATCCTTTTTAACTAATGTGACCTATCACATTGTCTTCAATCCCATTGGCTGTAATACCATGTGATATGAGACATGGGTTTAAGGATGTGACGTACCTCCCTTGGAGATGACAGCATATCCTTAAAAATAAAAATAAAAGAGGCAAACAAGTATTTTTGTTTATTGTGGGTAGAGGGATTGGGTGAAGGGGGTAGTAGCCCCAAGGATGGATGTTTAAGCCTACCGGGTGGTAGCGGGAGGGGTTAACCCTTTCATTACCGTAGCGGTATTTGGGGTTAACTCCACCCGCAACCCCCCCGCAAGGCCTAACCACTCACCAAGGGCCAAATACCACCTTCACCCACCAGTGCTACACCCAAAATATACATGGCACTGGTATTTAACCCCTCCATTACCTTAGCGGTCAGCCACTAAGGTAATGAAGTTGCCTGTAAATGCATTTTTATTGTATGGGATTCATACCAAGGGTGCTGATATAAATGGGTATCAGCTCCGAAGACTCCCGGCATCAATCCGATGCAGGAAAAATGCATTTTTTTTTCTAAGTCCTCTCTCGCTGCTTTCTCAGCAGGTTCTCCCCAACTTCATGCCAACGTTTCCTGGCATGAGGATTTTGGGAGAAGCTCGCCATTCTAGAGCCACAATTAGCCTCGATAAACTAATCGAGGCTACTAGAATTTCCAGAGTTTCAGAACCTGCCAATAAGTGCCTTATCACTGCTCACCTGGCGATCTTTTTTTGACGGCTGAAAAGTTCTTTGGGGGTTGGCATAATATATACTTATATATATGTAGCAGGGTCTCCCTTGGCCCCCCTCACCTGCGTGGAGTAGCAGGGACCCCCGTGGTATGTCAGGCAGTTGCGAGTGCGTTTCCGGTGGCTCACGGTGGCGACGGAGGCAGAGCGCCACCATCTTGGTTGTGTCCGAGCATGCACAGAGGGTTGCGCATGCGCAGACGCGAAGCGGCGGCCTTTACAGAGAGGGAGGCAGGTCAGAGATGGCGTTCCGTAGTGCAGGGACCCCTAGAAGTCACGCATGCGCAGTTAGGGCGATGCGGCGGCCATTACATAGTTCAGGCTCAGTGGAGAGTAGCGGTGGCCATTACACATCGCGCACGCGGCCCCAATGATAAGTTGATAAGATGAGTGGACTACAACTCCCAGCAGCCTCTGGGGACTGCCCTTTCACCCAGATCACATGCAACCAGACAGACACTAAGGCTTACAGATTCTCATGCTGCATTTGGATACATTGTTATGAGTCAGGAAGCAGACAGTGAAGCACATGAGTTAGTTGGAGCTGGGATAAGGGAGGGGGAGGTAGTGTGTGTGTGTGTAGGGAGCAAGTGCTCCTACAAACTAGCCAGGTTACCCCCTAGACTCCAGCTCACCAGTAGATGTGTAGCTGCTGTGTAGGGAAGGCCCTAAGGTAGGGACTTTGCCCTTTTAGCATTTAGCTTAGTCAGGGAGACAGATGCAGTACTGCGTGCTCTGACAAGGAGGAAGCTGTGTGACAAGTGTGTCTGGGATCAGACCTGCATCACTCAAGATAGAGACTGTGTGGTGAGATTATCCGGATTGGAAGCGGACCCCATTGCTTCGGATTCAGCATTGTATGCAGACGGGTCCTTTCCTGTTGTTTGCTGCACCCGGGTGCAGGACCCCCGAGCAGGTATTTCTACAAGTGCACCAACTTTAACCCACATACAGGTTTCCTTACAGGCGCTGATCACGCCTAGTGGGTGGGTTGCTGGACTATTGGGACACTTGAGTATAGTGGTGGGGTTGAGGTCCAGTGAGGCCAGTATAAGGGTGACACGGCTATGTTGCTGTTAATGATGTGATGTGATGTTATTGTTCTGCCCATATAGTAAACAGTTTATATATATATACTTCATTGTATGTGTTTCCTATTTGTGGGTCCTGTGTCAGGGGTCATTCTATATGCCTGGAATCCCTGCACAGGTGGAGGTGCTGTAAGCACATGTTCCAGGATACACCCCAGGGCTCCAAGTGGCAGAGGTACAGGCCTCCTATGAGCCTATCAGGTATTGCACCACACTGGTAACATATGTAGATTTTCCCACATGGTCCCTATCTGCGATTGGGGGGGGGAGGGGTGCAAATGTGTTACATATATTAGTGCCCCCACCCCTCTCTAGCCCGCTCTCTCTCATACATATATTTGGATCACATTTTTTTTTTAAACTGTGTCATATTTATTCTGTTAAATAGGACTGGACAGACTTTCTCAAATAAAAAAGTTTGTAAAAAGAAAAAGTAGTGGTGCTTTGGGTGTGACGATATAAAAGGTAAGGGTTCTCTTAACCCCCTAATAGTCCACTGATTATTAGAACTCAACAAGTGAAAAATGATTTGGATGAATAATTTGCCTGTAAATAGGATTGATAAAGATTTAAAGCAAAATACATGAGGCAAAGATGGTAAAAAGACCTCCAGAGCATCTGGTTACTATGCAGACAATAAAAGTTGAAAAAAATACTTATACTTTACGGATATGGTTTTTAAAAGTGCCACTAATGTACATTTAATCCAGTAAATAGTGCGCTGTCATTGTTAGGTGACTTTGGACCTAGGATCAGCCAAGCCTCTAGCTCATTAAATATTACTGTCATTTGGTCACTTTTTGTTTATGGTTGCCACATTTAAGTTTTTATAATACAGGATGCCCAACACACACCCAAATACACACCCAAATACACACACACACACACACACACACACACACACACACACACACACACACACACACACACACACACACACACACACACACACACACACACACACACACTTTTACCTTGGATGCGTGTGGATGCAGAAATTGGGCCCGACTTCCTGCACCCACCGGAGGGTGGGGCGGCCCCTATGCAGCTGCCGGCCTGGGACAGTTGTCCCAGCAGCCTGAGTCAATGCACTAACATACAGGACAAGTACACATCCCGACCGACCTTACTGGGACAACGGGACCATATAATAAAATAAGGGAAATCTTGTATATACGGGACATCGGGCAATTTTAACTTTGGTCCTACATGGGACACTTTTACCCATTAAACAAGTCACTGTTATTAGGTCACATTAGTTCTAACTGGGACTGACTGTTTAACAATGAAGCGTACCACTGTTAGGCCACTTCGCTCGTATATGGGACTGTTCCTTTAAGCCATTAAACATATCATGGTCATTAGGTCCCCACTCGTACATGGGACTGTTCATTTAACCCATTAAACATATCACTGTCATTAGGTCATTTCACTCATACGTGAGACAGACCGTTTGTACCAATTACACATGTCACTATCATTAGGTCCCTTTGGTCCTACGTGGGACTAACCCATTAACAAGGCACTATCATTAGGTCCCTTTGGTCCTACGTGGGACTAACCCATTAACAAGGCACTATCATTAGGTCCCTTTGGTCCTACGTGGGACTAACCCATTAACAAGGCACTATCATTAGGTCCCTTTGGTCCTACGTGGGACTAACCCATTAGCATGGCACTATCATTAGGTCCCTTTGGTCCTACGTGGGACTAACCCATTAGCATGGCACTATCATTAGGTCCCTTTGGTCCTACGTGGGACTAACCCATTAGCATGGCACTATCATTAGGTCACTTTGGTCCTACGTGGGACTAACTCATTAACATGGCACTATCATTAG
This sequence comes from Ascaphus truei, assembly GCF_040206685.1. Taxonomy (NCBI): domain Eukaryota; kingdom Metazoa; phylum Chordata; class Amphibia; order Anura; family Ascaphidae; genus Ascaphus; species Ascaphus truei. Next base: position 12,850,263 of record NC_134489.1, read on the forward strand.
GTCACTTTGGTCCTACATGGGACTGACCATTTACTGTACTGTAAGTCACTTTGACCAGTCTTTATCTTGATAAGTAGTCTGTAGCCTTGTTACTGTTTAATGAAGGGGTATTGCTACGTCTCCTGCACATTGTGTGAGCTCAAACTGTAATGTTACATGGCAGGGACATTGCCACTAAATGTAAGGGACACAGAGAGAGACGCACATAGCCATGTCTGATAACAGGATTCAATTAAGCTTCCCCCATATACAATGACACCTGAAGGTGCGTGAGAGAGAATGACAGCACTTACAGTAATTGCAACTCGCCCTGCTGGTTATACAAATGAAGGCAACATTAGATGTTTAAAGGGGCGGTCTCACGGGGAATGTGTACAGACATACCCCACATTAACGTACGCAATGGGTCCAGAGTATGTAAAGTGAAAATGTACTTAAAGTGAAGCACTACCTTTTCCCCACTTATCAATGCATGTACTGCACTGCAATCGTCATACACGTGCATAACTGATGTAAATAATGCATGTGTAACAGGCTCTATAGTCTCCCCGCTTGCGCACAGCTTTGGTACAGGTAGGGAGCCGGTATTGCTGTTCAGGACGTGCTGACAGGCGCATGCGTGAGATGCCGTTTGCCAAATGGGCGATATGTCCTTACTCGCGAGTGTACTTAAAGTGAGTGTCCTTAAACCGGGGTATGCCTGTATATACACCGTGTTAAGGAAAATAGGGACCTCTTTCATTTATCATCATATCTTGTATATATTTCGCGCTCAATTCCCATGAAAATTAGCACAATTGTAGATCTGTTATGTAGACTAACACTACGCAACACAATTTAGATCATTAACTGATGTTAACCAAATTGTTGTTACTGTATTATGTCAACTAGTACCAGACACACTACGGAGGTTCGTGTTCATTAAACGAGAAATAGGGCTTTTTCCTTCGTGGCTCGTAAATGTGTTAAACTGTTGCAATCTAATCTGAAACACTAAGATTACTATAAAGTTTCAGTTCAGAGCGTGCGTTCAGAATGCCCTTCTGCTGAAACTCACGGCAGAAGACCTGATTGCATAATCGATAACGTATTGATCCAGCTGTTCCCACTCCTGAACGACATGTTGTTTTGCAAATTCATTTTTTTTTCCAGTCCTCCTAGCGACCATCCTTTATCAGGAGACATTTTATTCAATTATCCAAATTTTTTATATGTAATAATCTACTGTGACAGACCGATAATTGCTCAAATTGTCATAAAACAGGGAGCAAGCGGCCTGGGACCTCAGTCACGTACTCCCAGGCTGGGAACAAATCTCGCACCCAATTTCCCTTTTTGGGACGGTAAATAAAAAAATGATATGTACAGTATAATGTTTTGGAATCGTTATTATGCTGGTCACATCTGTGGATATGTTGGTACATTCGGTAGGATTAAACCCAGTCAGAGTGGGTGGAGTTACAAGATGGGGCTCAGGATAGGCAATTGGGCAGAATAAGCTATATCTGCTGGATGGTGGGCACAGGGAGCTTCCTCAACTGGGTTTGGTTCATCTGGGAGGAGCCAGAGTGCCGCGCAGTACTTGGCTGGTTTGATGTGGCCAAGGTCATGCGCCGTTGGCTGGTTAACAGGTTGGGTACTCTGGTGAACAGGTTGGATACTCTGGTTAACAGGTTGGGTACTCTGGTTAACAGGTTGGGTACTCTGGTTAACAGGTTGGGTACTCTGGTTAACAGGTTGGGTACTCTGGTTGGGTAGAAGTTGGCTTGAAAATGTTAAATATATATTTATGGGTTAGTAAAAGCTTTGGCCGTTTTACCTCCAGCTCGGCATTGTGTGGTTATTGCACAATGTGTTGGGGAAAGAGAGCTTGAAGGTTACTATCTTTTACTGTTTCAGTTCTGTAGGCGGGATTCACCAAGCTCTGATAAGGGATATTGGAGCTTGATCAGAGTTACTGCTATTGACTTGTATGGTAGTTAACACAGATTGAGCTCAATGTCCATTTAGTGAACCCTGCCCATGTTTTAAGAAGGTTGCTTCTGCAACCACAGTACCTTGCTAAATCTTCATAAGTTATAATATAATGTAGTTGGCCCAAAAACCACCCTCTGAAAACAATTTAACAATCTAATTGGCTTAAACTAATCTAGCAATGGTAAGAGCAAAGATTGATCGGTTTCTCTGAAAATAATAATCACAAATTGCATTTCTTTGGGGCCCCTTGTCTATCAAGTGTCAAATTAAGACTTTAAAAAGTGATTTTACAATACCTTCAGTTGCTGGAGTTTGGTACAAAAGACGTCAATCACCCAGGTGTAAGCCCGTAAACATGTCCCTGCTATTAGTGCATGTTGCTCCCAGGAGGGACGGTACCTTTAACTTGATAGATGATACAGTATTACAAGGATAATGTCAGTCTAACTGGGATAAATGCAATTGGAAGTGTAGGAATGACACACTGGCCTCACTTTCTGACATGGGAAGAGAATGTGACAGGACCTATTTAATCCTGCAGACCTGGGGCAATGCCTGTGAATATGTTCTATAGCAGAATTAGCCTGTGTCATCAAGCGAGGGTCCAGTCTGACCTCCTGTCCTAATACATTAATTCCCTTCTCCACTTATTGTGCGCGTGGTGAATACAGGGACATAGCACCATTATAGAAACAAAGACATTGACGCCAGGTAGGGACCATTTTGTCCCACCTAGTCTGCCGATTCTCCCCTCTTCTGTAAAACTCTTTTAGATCCTTTGTTTTATGAACTAAATATAAGTAACCATATAATTCAATCATTATGTCAATGTAAAAAAGACCAGATTCCAGTGTGTATATATGAGTGTATATGTGAGTGTATCAGTGTGTGTGTGTGGGTGTCAGTGCATGTGTTTATCTATGTGGTAATGTGTGTATAGTGGTCTCCTGTACAGTATGTGTATCAGTGTGTGTATATACTAGTGTGTCTATGTGTGTATCTATGGGTATATCAGTGTGTCTATGCTGTGCTGTATGTATATAGTATAGTGTGTATCTGTGTGTCTGTCTTTGAATTAGTGTGTCTGTCTGTATCAGTGGGTTAGTGAATTTGTGCAGTGTTTAAAAAGCATTCGGTGCTAATATTAGGCATTTTTCTCTTATATCCACCCTCTGTCCCTTCATCTATCCCATGGAGTCTCTCATTCCAGAACTAAAACCATGCTTCATAGATTGAAGCATAGTCTGTGCTACCGGATGTAAAGATAACTCCCAGGCTTCACTCATTTCAAAAGCTCCCTTTGTGACATGCCAATCTACCTCTAACGTCAGTAACATTACAGTAGGTCTCATGATCCATTAATGATGAGAACATGTCCGCTTATTGTTAATATGCCACCCTTCCGTTTGATCCCTGATTTGCAAGCCAGATTTCAGAGGATCAGACTGTTAACTGTTAATATGAAGAATAGAACAGAGAAATAAAACCACTGCACAGTGGCTTAATTAAAAAACACATTTATTTTAATCAACTTACTGTACCATTGTAATGTGCTTCATTCGAATGGTTTATTCGTGGATGGTAGGGTGGTGGATTTGTGGAACAACCTTCTAACACAGGTGGCATAGGCTAACATAGCAAGGTAACTTAAACCTGCATGGGATAGACACAGAGCTGGTGCAAGGGTATTCGGCACACTAAGTGATGACCCCCCAACCCCCCCATTTCCACACAGTAGCCCCTCTCATTCGCACCCTCCTGCCTCCTTTCTCACCTCCTTCTCTCACCCTCTCCTCCTCCTCTCTCAACCCCTCCTCCTCTTCTCACTCACCCTCCTCCTCTTCACACTCCCCCTCTTCTTACTCCCTCTCCTCCTTTTTCTCTCACCCCGTCCTTCTCGTCTCAACTCCTCCTCCTCTTCTCTTACCCCCTCCTCATCCACTTCTCTTAACCCCTCCTCCTCATCCTCTCACCCCTCCTCTCTCACCCTCGCCTCCTCCTCTTCTCTCACTCCCTCCTCTTCTCTCACCCCCTCCTCCACCTCTCTCAGTCTTTCCTCCTCTCACCCAATTAATGCCTACCAGCAGACAATGGAAGACACAGGCCAGCAGGAGCGGAGATAGAGACAGCTGGTGGGCACGGAGTAGGGTGGCAGCGGGAGAGGAGGATGGGGGTCGGTGGTAGAAACGAGCGGCGGCGGGAGAGGAAAACTGAGGACTGTGGCAGAGGAGCAGGGTGGCAGAGGAAGAGGACAGCTGGGAGGACCTGCGCTGTACCAGCGGCAGACTCCGGAAATCAGTGAAGACTTCCGTGTCGGATGGCTGGGGCATGCTCCTCCCAGCAGTCCTCCTCCACTGTCTCCCTGCTCTGCTCCTGCGTTCCTCCATCTTCCTCTCCCGCCGCCCTCTGTCCTCCTCTCCCACCACTGCCTGTCTCTACCGCCACCCTGCTCCGTGCCCACCACCCGTCGTCCGTCTGCCTCATCCACTCCCACTGCCCCCCAATATGTGCTGCCCATGGCGACTGCCTACATCACCTAGTGCTTGCACCGGTCCTGGATAGACACAAGCCTATCATATACATGAAAGGAAGCCAGAGAACAAATAGAGTCTCAGGGTTAACAATGGATAGAAAAATGGGCAGACAGGGTTGTCTACTTTGTTCTTATCTGCTATCAATTTCTTGACTGGTAGATTCTTTGACTATTTATATAAAAACAGCTGTTCCACGTAAATTCTCAATAAGACACAGACACTTTATTTAGCTGTAAGTGCCACAGCATTTATTAATAATAAATAAATAAATAATAATAACAACTTTATTTAATATAGCGTTTTTCTCCCAATGGGACTCAATGCACTTCACAATTATAGTTCCTGCCCAGATGAGCTTACAATCTATGTTTTTGGTGCCTGAGGCAAAGGGAGATAAAGTGAGTTGCCCAAGGTCACAAGGAGCCGACACCGGGAATTGAACCATAAAGATAAACGTAATCTTGCCAGCTCACATAACACATACACCAAATTTTAACCACAAGCCACTGAACCTAATGTCAATTGGGTACGTTAAACCAGGGGTGCGCAAACTGGGGGGCATTCTTTAGGGGGAGCGCGGTGCTTAGAGACGCCCCACACTCTTCCCCAAGGCATTTAAATTAAATGCCGGGGGATCGCGCGAGGCCTCTGTAACTTCCTTTAACTTGTCCCACCAACGCGTCACCATTGCAACGTGACGTAAAATGAGGCCGCGGGTCACGTGATGTCGCCGTCACGTGAACCCGCAGCGTCATTTGACGTCAGAGATAAGGTAAGAAGTGGGCGCAAGCAGGGGGGAGAGCAGGGAGGAGGGGAGCAGACTGAAAAGTTTGCGCACCCCTGCATTAAACAATAAATCGACCAAAGGTTAGCACAACCCATGCTGCAAAGGTAAAGGCATTGTGACTACCGTCTCATGCCACATTTAGGGGCAAAACGTATGCCATTCCCTCAACTATATATTTTGCTCTAAGAAAAGAGAACGAGATGTCATAGCAATCTGATCACAGCTACAGAGCTTGCCGAATGTAATGGACGTGCTCGCCACAAACCGGTTCTGGATTGCGCAGTTCATCGTCATTCGTAGCAGGGTCAGGGTTGGAGAATGTAGAGTAATCCTTAGACAAGCCAGGGTCAGGGTTGGAGACGTCAGGGTAATCGATACCCAGGCAGAAATTCAGCAACAAGGAATTGGGCTTCAGCGTAGCAGCCATACTGCGGGAATGGCCTCTACGTGAGGAGCGGGAGCGGCCCATGACGAAGGCCTCTGCAAGGCAGGAATGCAGCAGACCTCAGGAAACAGGAAGCAGAAGTTAAGCGCTGGGAATCCAGCGCTTCAGCACAGAAACCGAGACACGGCCTCTGCATTGGGGATATACAGCAGGCCCCAGGAACCAGCCCTCTGCAAGGAGAGAAGGCAGCAGGTCTCAGGGAAAAGGCAAGGCTGGTGCTGGGGATCCAGCGCATCAGCACAGGTACCAGAAAGCAGACCTCTGCCAGGGGTTAATGCAGGAGGTCTCAGGAACAGGATAAGTTGACACTGGGAATCCAGAGCTTCAGCACAGGTACCGGAAAGCAGGCTGGGATGAATACAGGAGGTCCCAGGAACAGGATAGAGTGACCCGGGGGATCCGGCGCTTCAGCACAGGAAGCAGACCTCTGCAGCAGGTCCCAGAAACAAGGTAAGAGCAGCCCGGGGGATCCAGTGCTTTAGCACAGGAAGCAGACCTCTGCAGCAGGTCTCAGGAACAAGGCCAAGTGTGTGGCAAACACTATTACATCCAAGTAAATTTGGATTATGCTCGGCAAGGAGTCAGAGAAAGAGGCCAGTATAAGAAAGGCAGATAGCCAATCCCAAGACGGGTGTGTGGGAATTCTTCCAATGCCAGAGCAGAGAGACAGAGCAGCATGATTGCAAACACAGGTGACAGTGCTTGCAATAGTAAAGAGAGGTTTGTTTGAGAGAACACCAGCTCTGCAAGAGTGAGCTTCCGCCAAACCTAGGAACGGATTCCTCACACCGACATATCGTTAACAACCTGAGCAACCCCCATATTGTCTGTCCATAATAAAACCTCTCTACCTGTATTTCTTTGTTCTGAATACCAAATCTCCATTGTTACCCCAACTGGAAATAATGCCAGCAACACCAAGTTCTTGTAAAAGTATCTTCAATCCACACCTGCGGCCATTGCTTTGCACACCATTCTCCAGCTAAAAAGACCCCAAAACAACTCAATCTCCTGATTTGACACTTCTTTCTTTTGCCAACAGGACCTACCGTTGTAGCCCACAATGAAAACCATATTCCCAGGTCCTCCTTAACTTGCCTGGTCAAACGGACGTGGGGGATAACTCCTTTTGTAGCTAACGAGAAAATCCTGCGGAACCCACACATTGGCAGTATGTCACATGCAAACGATAAGTGCAAATGACTGCAACTGTTTCAAAGTAACCTTTTTTGCCCCTACGACCTCGGGCAACCTAAATACTATCTTTATCTCCGCTGTCGATGGAATTTCTGTTTTATCATTTGCCAATGGAACTCCAAAACATCTTGCTAAAACCTGAAAAGTACACAGCCTATGTAAACATACTGTAATTCATTTTCTTCTGAACCAACAAAAAGAAAATAATACAGGTAGTGAAGAACTGAATCATTACCAGCCTCGTGACAAACCACCATTTCCAAAAAACGTACTGAACACCTCAGAGTAATAACATGAGATGGAGCATCTCATCAGCAAGCACATATTCACAAACAATCGCTCATTAAAACAACACCCCAACAAATTCTTAGAAGCGGGATTTGCCAGCACAAAATGGAGTGTGAACTCAATATTCTTTTTTTATCCGGTAGCGCTCCTTGTCCAATTTCCTTTATCAACTCCAATGCCTTGTCAATGATGTGTAGGATACTTTGAAATCCTCCTTATCTATACCACCATTCAGTGAATCACCCTTTCGTTAAAACCAGCCTATATTTAGTTATTTTCTTCTTAGGAAACAAACCCACTCTCAAAATCTCCAAACGCTGATACGAAAAACGGTTCAGCCATCTTACCCATAGCTACCTCCTTGTATAACTTCTTCTCAACTACAGCCATATTCTTGCAAACAAATTTTAGATTACCAGGAAAGATAACTTTCTTTGAAAAGGAATCCAAAACCCGACCATAAGACATTCCTTAATAAGGTCAGCCTCCCTATTCCTGCTGTACACGTCTAACCATGGCCCCATCTTGTAGACCCTCACCAACGTTCTCGTCCATGCTCTGAGCTTCCTTCCCACCTGGTCTATTAAATCCCACTGTCCCTTTTTTTTTAAACATCGCACTGCTGAGTGCACTCCTCCACAGAGAGAGCATTCATGCTTGAAATTGCATGAACTGTCCACACTTATTGAAGAGCCAGCATATTCTGCCTTCCTTCCTGCTGACACTATTTAACCAGAGCCAAAAATGGAAAGGTCAAAGGTCTTTCAGGTGTCATCAAGAATAGCAACAAGTCAATATATTTTATGCCCCAGCTCACATTCTTCCTAACCACCATTTTTTGCCTAAACTGCTCATCGTACTTCCACCACGAAAACCCCCCATATACCTTATAAGCACCTAATATTATATCTATGTAACAAAAAAACACTGAACAAACATGGGGAGTCTCTCTGCCAATAATACTCGCAAAAATCGCAAATCCTTCAACGCACTAACTGAAAGTCTTAGGCAACTGTTTCTTTTTACACAAACCTTCTACTCTATTCACTGCTCCTATCTAACCAGACAACGTAAAAATATCCACAAAATCACCTTTCCAGATCTTTTCTTTCACCTCATTAGTTAAATGCTAACGAACGGGCACTGCATAAATATGCTTCCTTGTGGGCTGATTAATGGCCCAGGAGCATTGATCGCTATAAGCTGGTCATTCCTCACCCCCCCCCCCCCCCCACTACCGCATCGCTGTGTTCCCTCACTGCCTCCACCGCAGGATTCCTCCTTCTGGTTCCAGCCTTCCCAGCACGGCCTTTAGTACCCCCGACTAAATAATCCATATTCCCGCTGTCTCTCTCCTGCTGCACCCCTCCCACCTCTACATTATCTAAGCTATTATCCCTACTTAGACCACCATATACCCTAGATATATTTTACTCACCATAGAGAGCCTCAAATCTTCTGACAGGTGTCACTTCACTCATTGTGCACTCCTGCAGCTACAGACATCCATGGCCAGCTCTGCCTGTGGTCTTCTGACTCCCCTTCACACTCCTCTTCTTCCCCTATGTGCTCACTCCTGCCACTATGTGGCACCATTGTGTTGCCTGCCACGCAACCGGTGTCTATGCTCTCTCCCACACCTCACTGCTACTCCTGTGGCCTCAGCTGCAGCCAACTTCCGGTATGCTCCCACACTGCTCATCTGCTCTCATGCTGCCCTCCCATGTAACCAGCCTGTTTCAGGCCTGCCACTCCTCGCTGCCCCGACGAACCAACCTCTTTGCTGTAGCCCACTTCCAACGGTGCCACTATACGCTCATCTGCGCCACCACCTTTGGAGACTGGTTGCCTATCTGATTGGCCAACCATGTACTCTGTGCCCAGGACATACTTGAAAACGAGAGGTAACTCTCAATGTATTACTTCCAGGTAAAATATTTTATAAATAAATTTAGCTGCACCCCACTTCTGGGGGGAACTCCCAATGCTCTTCAGTGAGGCACACTCCTGTGCCACTGGAGCTGGCCCGCTCCAGGCCTACACCTCCCTCCAGGTACATTGCCGATTCTGCTTTTCCTCTGCTCAACATCCTTTTCGCCAATGCCCTGGAGCTGGCCTGTGGAAGACCTGCGACTCTCCTCTCTGGGCGCCTCTCCGACGGGTCAGGATGGATCCAATCTAGGTATTGCCCTAACCGGGGACCTTGATTTATGTGTCATTTTAGGCCCTATTCCTGCATCCTTCTCCCCCACTGCTACAGCTCCCTCCAATTCCACCTCTCCAGAGTCCCCTTCACCCTCCCTAACTTGCCCCACCATTCCTTAAAGCCTTCCCCTAAGTCTGATAATCTTTCTAATTCCCCAGGTGAAATACTACCCTTGCTGTCTCACTGGACACCCCTCAATGTGCACTACCCTCCCTACTCATGATGAACAAGGTAAGGGCCTACACTGACACTAATTAGCACACACAAACTCACTAAACTTACTCCACAAAAGCTTAACTAAAATGGCTAGCCACCCGACACAAGCTTACCACCTTATAACTCTTATGTTAATGCCCACTAGCCCCAAGCCATATCACAACAACCCATATCTACCATTAACCCCAATCCTTGCTGTGCTCATCACTGTAGTCACGTGTCCCATTCACTATCATTCCATGGGACCTTGTTATGTTTTCATCAAGAATTATGACTAAAGTCTGTGTTTCATTTGGTTTCATTAGTAACCCAGAAAGAAGACAAATCCTATTTCCAGGTTCCCACATGGAACACAAACCGAACCGGGAACCGGAGCACAGCTGAACAGATGTAGCATAGGACAAGTTTGACCGTTCAAAGATTTATTTAGTTAAAAGAACATGCAGACAAAAGTCCTGACAGATCCTCTGACGCGTTTCACGCTTGAAGCGCTTTATCAAAGAGTGATCTGTCAGGATAAACAGCGCCCTGTTATAGAGCAACTCCCTGTTGAACCAGCTGATTTTTCAGATTGATTAACTAGCAGGTGAGAAGCACCTCAATAGAGCATCAAACTCCAACCAGATTTATACTCTAGAAAGGCAGACAAACAGAAAATATTAGGACATAAATAACAAATTTAAAAGCATATTACATTTAAACTAATTATACAGAACTCAATAAAAATATATATATTTTAATGTAAGACATATTGTTCTCTAGAATATCACTATTAAAAATTAACACAACATATGCACAAAGCCAGGACTATCCCATGGCTTGAATAAACGAAATATATCATATATAAATTGTAAACAAATATTAAGATTACATTTGGTGTAGATTGTAATGAATTAATGCCATAGTTATTTCTCATATTTTAATTCAAAATACTGAATTCATATAAATGTCAATAGAAGATAGCTATATCAAACATGTGTAGACCTCTTGAACCCTGGGTAAATATAAATGTATATGAATTGGAGATGAATAAAGATCTTGCTATAATCTTAAAGGTCACTCAAGCAAAAAAATGCTTTAGTTCCCACTCTACGTTTAAACCCCTTTGGTAAAGAGTGTCCAACGTAAACACCCAATACATTTCCCTTTTGTTGCCCCCTTGTGGGTAGAGCCACATGTTCTACTCCGAAGAACTGAAAAGGGTCTCGCACTCAGACACGCAGGAGCAGGTGAAGATACTAAGGATTCATTTGCTAAGTTTACAGTATACCCATTGTTTTTTGAACACCGGATTTGGGGGCTGGCGACAGTCCATTATTCTCTCAGGTTCCCACATAGACATAATTGGGATTACTCTCTTAAAAGTAATGACCACTTTTATACGCATGCATATATTCAGGGGAGGATTGTACTTACCTGCCGGCTCTGGACAATTCCTTGTAGAGCGTCCCTCCTCCTGCAGTGTCATCATATTTCTAAGGTATCTCTCTCTCTCTCTCTCTCTCTGTCTCTCAATCTTTCACTTTCCATCTTGCACACATAGGATGCCCACATATCCTTCAATAGGATCACCCCCTTACGCATAACAGCAGCCCTTATATCCTTCACTAGAATCAACCTCTTAAATATAACAGCAGCCCCTATATACTTCACTAGAATCAACCTCTTAAATATAACAGCAGCCCCTATATACTTCAATAAGTTCACCCTTTAACACACTTCAGTTGCCCTCATACACTTCAAAAAGGATCACCCTTAGAGAGAAACCTAGTGAATAATTAGGATGAGCGCTATGTCTTTCATCAATGGCCCTTATTCTGTAAACTCCAATATTACCGATCTGGAAGTGTTTCTGGAGGGCTTTCTGTGCGAACAGTCAGGTCAGTGCTATCGCTGAGAATAAGGGCCTATACAATCTGAATTTTACATTAGATATGACCAAACCTATAATGTGAATGTAAGGAGACTTGGCTCATACTGTGTTATCAGATGGAGGCACAGAGGTGACAATGCATTGACTCACGTCTGCTTCTGTCACACAGCAGGAGAGTGGCTGATCGCATAGCTGACAGGTACTCATGCATACTTTTTACCCGTCCCCTTTGAAATCTGCTGCCCTCTTGTCTGCTGTGATAAACACACTCTCCAATCCTCACTCTGTTATTAACCTGTTCAGTGGCCTTACGAAGTACCTGGCATGGTCCTGGCAAATACTGTTTTTTTTAGGGAATGATCGGACTGACGGCTCCAACAGAGCTCGTTCCGATTCCTGTATGCATAGAACAGCCATGTCTGGTGACCACTCCAGGGTCAAAGTGACCCAAGGACAATGACATGTTTTTTTTATTTTTTATTTTATTTAATAGAAGATTTGATCATTACAGGCATACCCCGCATTAACGTACGCAATTGGACCGGAGCATGTATGTAAAGCGAAAATGTGCTTACAGTGAATTGCTACCTTTTTTCCACTTATCGATGCATGTACTGTACTGCAATCGTCATATACGTGCATAACTGATGTAACCAACGCATTTGTAACAGGCTCTATAGTCTCCCCGCTTACGCACAGCTCCGGTACAGGTAGGGAGCCGGTATTGCTGTTCAGAACGTGCTGACAGGCGCATGCGCGAGCTGCCGTTTGCCTATTGGGCGATATGTCCTTACTCGCGAGTGTACTTAAATTAAGTGTCCTTAAACCGGGGTATGGCTGTATACAAACACACAGAATAGGGGAAAATAATAATATATTACTAGCAAACACCATATGGTAATGTTATCCAGAAGTCAGGTAATACAGTAACTGCCCTGTGTTAGTAACATTAAGAGCTTACACCATCGCTGTTACTTTATAAGGTATGGAACAAACAGTGAAAAGCAAAAGAGGGGGAGGGGGAGCGATGTAGGACTTTTGGTCATGGCCATTTCAAACAAATGACCGCCAGCGCTTAGCCACAACTCACCTTGCTGCCGGGACACTTAGCCACTGGCCGTTTCGCTGCTAAGGGATGTCCCTAACCTTACCACTTACCCTAAAACCCCTAGTGTTTACCCCTAATACTAATGCTACACCCTACCCTAAAAACTTTAACCCCTTAAAATTGTGACGGATCGGGGGACTCGCGCTTCCCAGCGTGTCCCCGTCACCTCTGTTTCCACTACTTCTAGCCCTCCCTCTTCCCTGCGTCCTCGCTCTCTCCCTCGCGGCCGTTCCTCTGCGGCGTGGTTGGCATGCCCTGACGCGCGTTCAGGCCACCTGTGCGTCCTCCGCAATGTGCGCGCGCTTTCACGATCACTGGTACCCCTCCGCGGCACCCGCGCCCCCCGGCGTTTCTCTATTCCCCCAGCCTCCACGTTACCTTGCTCCTCTGCCTCTCTGTCTCTCACCCCCGTTGCTGAGCACCCCCACGGCGCTGCCTCCCTCAAGTTCTGTGGCACGCGTGGTGCACGCGCATAATGCCCTTACAGAGGGCGCGCACATGCTCCAGTTACCTGCCGTCTAGCTCCGCCCTCCGTGGCTTACAAGCCATATCTCTTAATTATTCCCCTGTCTCCTCCCCTGTTCTCTCAGACCTATCCCTGCAAACTCTCTCTCAACCCTCTGTTCCGCCTCTCTTTCCTATTGGTTCTCCTTCCTTTATAACCCCAATCTGTCCTCTTACTCATTGCTCTGCATAGCTTTTCCTGTGACTCCTGTGTGTGCAGTGTCTATGCTTTGCTCCCTTGTTTGTTCCAGCGCTGATTCCTGTCCCTGCTTCTGTTTGGATTCCCCTGGCTTGAATTACTGCTTTGGATTTGACTACTCTGCTTTCTTCTGCCCTTGAACCTTGGCTTACGGACGTCACTACTCTGCTTTCTCCTGCCCTTGAACATTGGCTTACGGACATCACTACGCTGCTTTCTCCAATCCTTGAGCTCTGGCACACGGACATTACTATCCGATCTCTGGAACCCCGGACATTGCGAGTATACGTTAACCCCTTTCTTACCAGGCCGGGCAACGCATTACCACACTCAGGGCACGCCCTCACTGCTGTGGGTGCGTGTTATACCCTTACCCACCTCAGTACTGGGGACTGGCCAGGTCTGCGGGCATACAGGCGTTACAAAAACAACCCCCTACCCTAACCGCTAAAACCTCTAAAGTTAACCCCCTACACATACCACTAAAACTTACCTTACTGTATTTTAGAAGCGGGTGGCAGCTCAGTGTCCAGCGTCAGATTGTGTGAGGCAGACAGTCCGTCTGCGGCCAAACACCGGTGGTCATCATCTGTTCTTAAGCAGGTCTTAAAATTAGGTAAATACAACCTCAGATGAACAACAACACATGACATATTACACCGTGTCATGATTTATTTAACAAAAATAAAGCCAAAATGGAGAAGCCATGTGTGAAAAACTAAGTATACCTTATGATTCAATAGCTTGTAGAACCACCTTTAGCAGAAATAACTTGAAGTAATCGTTTTCTGTATGACTTTATCAGTCTCTCACATCGTTGTGGAGGAATTTTGGCCCACTCTTCTCTACAACGTTGCTTCAGTTCATTGAGGTTTGTGGGCATTTGTTTGTGAACAGCTCTCTTAAGGTCCAGCCACAGCATTTCAATCGGGTTGACGTCTGGACTTTGACTGGGCCATTGCAACACCTTGATTCTTTACTTTTTCAGCCATTCTGTTGTAGATTTGCTGGTGTGCTTTGGATCATTGTCCTGTTGAATGACCCAATTTCGGCCAAGCTTTAGCTGTCTGACAGATGGCCTCACATTTGACTCTAGAATACTATGATATACCGAGGAGTTCATGGTCGACTCAATGACTGCAAGGTTGCCAGGTCCTGTGGCTGCAAAACAAGTCAGAATCATCAACCCTCCACCACCGTACTTGACAGCTGGTATGAGGTGTTTGTGCTGATATGCTGTGTTTGGTTTTCGCCAAACGTGGCGCTGTGCATTATGGCCAAACATCTCCACTTTGGTCTCGTCTGTCCAAAGGACACTGTTCCAGAAGTCTTGTGGTTTGTTCAGATGCAACTTTGCAAACCTAAGCCGTGCTGTCATGTTCTTTTTAGAGAGAAGAGGCTTTCTCCTGGCAACCATTCCAAACAAACCATTCTTGTTCAGTCTTTTTCTAATTGTACTGTCATGATGAACTTTGACATTTAACATGCTAACTGTGGCCTGTATAGTCTGAGATGTAATTATTGTTTTTTTTTGCAATTTCTCTGAGCATTGCACGATCTGACCTTGGGGTGAATTTGCTGGGACGTTCACTCCTGGGAAGATTGGCAACTGTCTTGAATGTTTTCCACTTTTGAATAATCTTTCTCACTGTAGAATGATGGACTTTAAATTGTTTGGAAATGGCCTTATAACCCTTCCCAATTGCTTCTCTAAGATCATTGCTTGTGACTTTCCTCCTTGGCATTGTGTTAACAAACACCTGAATGCTCCAGACCAGCAAACTGCTAAAACTTTGGCTTTTATAGAAGTGGTCACACTTGCTGATGATAAATTAATCAAGGGCATTTGATTAGCAGCACCTGTCTGCTACTTAGCATCTTAATTCCCATAGAAGCAATAAGGGTGTATTTAGATTTTCACACACAGCTTCTCCATTTTGGCTTTATTTTTGTTAAATAAATCATGACACGGTGTAATATGTCATGTGTTGTTGTTCATCTGAGGTTGTATTTACCTAATTTTAAGACCTGCTAAGGAAAAGATGATTGTTATTATGTCCTGATATGTAAAACCATAGAATTCAAAGAGGGTGTACTTTCTTTTTCACACAACTGTATATGCGGGCAAATAATTGTATTACATTTTTGAGATTAGGTTGATCAGACTAATTATTAAGTAGTATCAATAAAGGAAAATAGATTTGTGTAATTTGCTTAATATCACTCCATATCTACATGTGCTTGGACTCTGTGTTCCCACAGAAAACCTACACAATCTTCTACCTGCTGTGAAACCTCACCGCCCATTTAATTCCAGGCTTTGTCCAATATTTAGGATCCACTTGTGCCTATCCCAATTCCTTTGCTGTATGAAGCTCCCTGCAGAGAAGCAGAAAGGAATTGTCCCTCCTGGTTCCATATTCAATAACCATGAAAAGCCGTCTTCCACATTGAAATGAATGGAGCGCTCCTTTTCCCTTGCAAGGTGAAGACCGCTTCACTGCATATTAAACAGGTGCCGACTTGTTCATTTAACACCAGAATTACATTACCACACAGACCTTGCAGTACCCTCTATCACAGGTGTAGCCTACGCCAGTCCTCAAGAGCTACCAACAGGTCAGGGTTTCAGGATATCCCTGCTTCAGCACAGGTGGCTCAGTCAGTGACTCAATCCTGTGCTGAAGGGATTTCCTGAAAACCTGACCTGTTGGTAGCTCTTGAGGAGTGGAGTTGGCCTCCCCTGCTCTATCATCACCTGCTAATAATGCAATCTGTGTTAGAAAATGCCGTGCCTCTTTAGATATTCGATGTCACCCCCTTTTCTATATGGAAATGAGATGTTATATGTACGCTTCATACATTGAGAGACAGCCTTACTATGGTCGGAGCGCAGGAGCCTTAACCACACCGCACTGCCGTGAAACCACAAGAACACGTTCCAATTTATCTTCCATTTAAGTGGAATTTTAAACTACAAACATGAAATGCATTGATTATTTCCCCTTCACCGTTTATGTTATATTATCTTTGTTCCTTTAGGAAACGTAAAGGTCAACCATGAAGGAAAAATATCCCAAGGCATCAGCAATGTACATAACGGTGTGTAGCACGTGTGGGCTGTGTGCAGGGCCAGTGCTGGGGTACTCGGCACCCTAGGCGAACCTTCAGCCCTGCACCCCCCACCACTCCCCCTGAACTTTCAGATTTTTTTTGGGGTGGGGGGGGGGGAGAATTATATCCCCATTCTCACTCACCACCCCTCTTCATCCTCTCTTGTCTCAACCCCCCACTCCTCCTCTTTTGTCTCCCCCCCCGTTTCTCCTCTCTCATCTCACCACCCAGTCCTCTCTCGACTCACACCCCCACCTCCTCTCACCCTCCCACTACTTCTCTTTCACCGCCTTCCCACTCCTCTCTCACCACTTCCCATTCCTCCTCTCTCACCACCTCCCACTACTCCTGAATCACCCCCTCATCCTCAATCACCCCCTCCTCCTCCTCACTAACTCCCCCTCCTCCTCTCTTACACCCCCTCCTACTCCTCTTTCACCACCTCCTTCTCCTCTTCATCTCTCATCCCCCACCTTCTCCTCTTTCTCTCTCATTCCTCTCCTCATCTTCCTCTCTCTGCCCCCTCCTCTTCTTTTCACCCCTCCTCCTCTCACCTTTTCTACTCTCATACCACCTACTCCATCCTCTCCTCTCTCACCCCCTCCTCCACTTCCTCCTCTCACACGGTCCTCCACTTCCTCCTCTCTCACACCCTCCTCCACCTCCTCTCACCTACCTGGCTTTGGTGTTCTGAGGTGTAGACGGCAGGAGAAGAGCAGCAGAGGAGGAAGATGGTGGGTGGGAGAAGAGGACAGAGAACAGTGGGAGCAGAGCAGGGAAGCAAGGGAGGATGACATCAGGCGGTGGTGGGAAAAGAGGACTGAGGACTACGAGGGCAGAGCAGGGTGGCCGGGAAGGAGCAGCAGCAGCAGACACCGGAAGTCAGTGAAGACTTCTGGGTCAGACCACTGGGGCACCCTCCTTCCCAGCTCTCCTGCTCTGCCACCCTTCTCCGCTCCCGCGATCCTCCGTCCTCTTCTTCTCCCGCTGGTACCTGCCCCCCTCATCTTCTCCTGCTGCTGCCTGCCATCCTCCTCCTTGCTCGCCATCCTCCTCTGCTGTCACCGCCGCTCGCCGTCCTCTTCCGCCCCGCGCCCCCAAAAAATGTGCGCACTAGGTGACCGCCTAAGTCGCCCAGTGGTTGCACCGGCCCTGGCTGTGTATATCATGTGCAGTATATATCAGTGTGCTTGTGTTTAGTCTTTGTGCATCAATGTCCGTGTATCAGTCGGTTTGTGTGTATCAATGTGTGTATGTATGTGTCAGTGTGTGTAGCGGTGGGTTATTGAATTTGTGCCGTGTTTATAGAGGTCAGGTGCTGCATTAGGGGTCAGCAGCTAGAAATGGCAGATGAAGCCATTAACCCTTTCACTGCCATTTAGACCAGCAACGCCTTGCTTTGCGTGTTGCTAAATTGCTCTGCAAATTATTATTTGTCTCTGTTATTATATTGCTCTGCATGTTATGATATTGGCCTGAAGTTATTAAATGACCCTGCCAGCTATTATTTTGCTCTGCATGTTATCTAGTTACATAGTTACAGAGCACTATGATATTCCTCTTGTAGCCTTCTTTATTATGCAAAGCAGACTCAGAGACTCGCTGTTCGAAAACATATTTACAGCAGAGATGCTCTTCTAAAGAGAGGATGTTTAAAAATATATTTATGTTGACTGTTAATATTTATGTTGACTGTTATGTTGACAGTGGTTCCAGCAACACAGAAGAGACGAAACACTTATTACATAGTTAAATACAGTAGTTACCTACATACAGGCATACCCCGGTTTAAGGACACTCACTTTAAGTACACTCGCGAGTAAGGACATATCGCCCATTTGGCAAACGGCAGCTCGCACATGCGCCTGTCAGCACGTCCTTAACAGCAATGCCGGCTCCCTACCTGCACCGAAGCTGTGCGCAAGCGGGGAGACTATAGAGCCTGTTACACATGCGTTATTTACATCAGTTATGCACGTATAGGACGATTGCAGTACAGTACATGCATCGATAAGTGGGAAAAAGGTAGTGCTTCACTTTAAGTACATTTTCGCTTTACATACATGCTCCGGTCCCATTGCGTATGTTAATGCGGGGTATGCCTGTAGTTACATAGTTACATCGTAGATGAAGTTGAAAAAAGACATATGTCCATCAAGTTCAACCTAAGCTAAATTTAGACGACAGAAACGTATCCTATATTTGTATTTACAGTATTGTGATCCATACGAAGGCTAACGAAGAAAAAAAAACCCCAGTGAAATATTATTCAATGATATCTTATAAAGAGAAAAATAAATTCCTTCCTGACTCCAAATAATGGATTACTTCCTGGATCAACATCCTTCCCTTGTATACTTATTTGGTATATCCCTGTATACCTTTCCTTTCTACAACGATGTCCAACTTTTTTGGAAGATATCTACTGTATCTGCCATCACAGTCTCCATGGGTAATGAATTCCACACTGTAACTGCCCTTACTGTAAAGAACCTTTTCCTTTGTTGCTGGTGAAATCTCCTTTCCTTCAGCATTAAGGGATCAACCTGTGTCGTTTGTTCTGCACTAGGGATGAATAGTTATTTGGAAATTTGGAAAGTTAGGGGCTAGTATTGTCCCTGAATATATTTGTATATAGTTACCATATCTCCTTTTAGACGTGTCTTTTCTAATGTAAACAAATCTAAATTAGCTAGCCTCTCCTCATAAATCAGATTATCCAGCCCTTTTATTAGTTTGGTGGCTCTTCTCTGCACTCTCTCTAGTTCCATAACATCTTCTTAAAGACGTTGTGCCCAAAATTGTACTCCCTATTCAAGGTGTGGTCTTACTAAGGCCAGTAATATAGTGGGTGCGGACGCACGCGTCTGTGCGAACGCTCGTGCACGTGA
Organism: Ascaphus truei; assembly: GCF_040206685.1. Taxonomy (NCBI): domain Eukaryota; kingdom Metazoa; phylum Chordata; class Amphibia; order Anura; family Ascaphidae; genus Ascaphus; species Ascaphus truei. The sequence goes on from NC_134489.1 coordinate 12,869,602, forward strand.
CGCACACTTTTTGTGTGTACGGTCCGTGCTGCCGTGAGCAACAGGCATGGATGGTACTGTGTGTGTGTGTCACTGTGTATTTGTGTGTCACTGGGGAAGGTGTGTGTATTTATTAAAAATTTAAAAAAAAGACATGCTGTGAAAATAAATTATTTATTAGTATTGTGCACATATACACACACAAACACACATACATACATATATATTGCGGTAGCAGCGCAAATACTTACTTTTCGGAGTCTTCCCCGCTATCGCTCGGCTCCACGCTCACTGCCGTGCGCTCGCGCAGCCCTAGCATACAATGGCTGTCTAACCACAGCCAACTATAACTGCCGCGCGCACCCACTATATTATGGGCCTAATGCTTTATACAGTGACATAATTATACCTACGTTATATTGCTCAACATGTTATTATATCGCTCTCCATGTTGTTAAATTGCTTCGCAATGCATTGCTGGCAGCTCGAGGTAGAAATGTGTTCTTACAAAATATTTACCGTCTGAGTCCCCCGTTGCATTAGCTAGAAATACACAGCTATATACCAAAATAAAAAGACGCTGGAATTTCTGGCACAGAAAGGGCCCCTCCAGCAGCAAGAGAGTTAAGAAGCAGGCGCAGGTTTGTGTCCTTGTGCAGAAAGATAAAAGGTATATACATTCACATTAGAACCTGCTTGTTAATTTGTCTCTGCAGAATGAAAAATGGAGAGGTGTTTGTCTTAGCTGCTGAGAGACGTACTTTTCATGAAACTGCAGGATTGCTTTGAGCAAAGCAAGCCAGATGGTCTCAATTCTTTAGGGATGGCAGGCTATATTTGTTTCTAAGTTTGATTTCCCTAAAAAGAGTGGAATAAAAAATAAGTTGGATTATAATGCCCTAAATACTATGGGACTGTAAGAAAAATAAAGGGAATTTGAGTCTGCTTCTGATGGCCTAAAGCCATCTGGTCCAATAATCTAAAGTATGTTCAACCAGAAACTTTAGAAAAAAATAATGGTATTTTTCCCACATGAGTTAATGTAATACTGTAGTTTGGCAGATACAGTATTAGTCAAGATGACGCAATTGCTTGTTGCCGAGATGCAGGGATTTTTTACAACCTTAAACGAGCTGGTTATTTGAGTGTCTTTTGTCTGATGATCGATGTACCGATGCCTCGACCTGGTCACCTCCCGCAATCCAAAAAAAAAAATACCCCAATTTCTTTGGAGGAATAAACTGGCCACAGCTTTATTGAACATAACAATCATACATAAAAGGAATGAACCCAAGAACCCAGCTAGCTTGCCAATACCAACACCAATACCATAGCCTACAAATACACTAGACTCATACCATTGCCACTAGCCACCAATTCCACATGCCACACAACCACACAACAACCCAGATGGCCACTGTCGTATGAACCACCCAAGCTGGGAATGACACGGTCTTCCCCACTACATAAATCTCAAGGTTCAACATTTTTCGAATACAGGAGTCAAGTCTGACTGAGTCACTCACCCCAGGCCACACTTCTCCTGCCAACAGCAAGGTAATTTAACCTGGCTTAAACTGACCTTGAGAGCTGTCACCATACCCACTGCCTTCTCCATGGCATCCTGCCATGCTAAATTCAAGATGCCACAACCAATGTCAGAAAAGCAGACCCCATATTCCTGTAGCAGACCTTCATGGCTAGCCTCCAGGTCTTCGTGCCTGATATAGAGACTCCCCACTTCCACTACAAATTTCGTCATCGTCCTGTTAACCTTCCTCCTTGACTTGCCTACCTTCTTCACATCCCTGGCCCTTCTCCACACTACCGTGGGAGCCATCTCAGACACCACACTATCAAAGTTTCTTTAAAACACAACAGCACATGCAACACATCTGTAGCACTTGCACTAGCTGTCTTTATACTGCCAGCAAATACCCTTCCTACAGCCGTCCGACTGTCTCGAGTACTGCACACTGCTACCTGTGCCTGAAAGGGAGCAGGCCTCTGAGACTTCATTAATAAAAGCCACGGGTCCATGTCCTTAATATCCCACCTTAACTGCTTATGGACAGCCATTTTCTGGTGGGAGTCATGATCGTACTCCCACCATGCTGATTCCTTATTATACAAGCCTCCCAAATGGTGGTCAGTATTTGAAGATAGTTGAGCATTCTTGCGGCTTCTTTCCCACAATAATGCTCACCAGAATGGACAAGGCCTGAAGTCAATCCCCAAATAACTTTAGAGCTTGCCGCCTTTCTCTCTCTTCCTCTCCACCTTGGCATCCCTCCTATCAGACTATAAGACTCCACAGTCTCCTTATTGCCGTAAAGTATTCCATATCCATTCCCTCACCACAGGGGTACGGGGAAGAATTGAGGAACTAGTTACACACAAGAATGCATCCCTAAAACTAGCACCCTACGTTTGATTCACTTTCTTTATCTTTTTCTTCTGTAGCACTAACCTCAGTACTAACTATATATATATATAGTTAGTACTGAGGTTATATATATATATATATATATATATATCTATATATATACAGTATATATATATCTATATATATATATATATCTATATATATCTATTAAACACACAAACCCAGCAAGCTCAAACGCCCACACCCTCCTAATCTTGACTATATGTAATGCCACATATACAGTAGTGCAACTGGGCTGTGGCACATGAATATAGGAAAACACAGGGGGTGCCCAGTGCTACATCCAAATGACAAAACATACATGGTAATAATTACAAGAAATGATGCTTCAATACTAATAACATTGCTAATGCTAATAATAAAATATGTTTTTTTAGTTAGAAATTTTGGCCAAAACATCATAAGCTTGCACACCAAACGTCAAGGTAAACCATAATAAGTGCAAGTCCTACACTACACTGCATTTGTTCCCAATACCTCTGTATGAGGGGGAAGAACCATAATAGATTCATTACCTGCAGCAAGATGATTTTATTATTAGCATTAGCATTGTTATTAGTACTGAAGCATCATTTCTTGTAATTATTACCATGTATGTTTTGTCATTTGGATGTAGCACTGGGCACCCCCTGTGTTTTCCTATATATCTATCTATCTATCTATCTATATATATATATATATATATATTGTGACAAACGGCTTACTCCGGGGCTCCGCCGTCTGTCCGGGACTGTTAGAACACGGTCTTTTAGGGTAGGTTAAATGATGAGACGTCACGTACTGTTCCTTTAAACAGGCTATGCCTGGTTTATTCAGTCCCAGGCACAGAGACTGCCACAGTTTAAACAGAAAACAAAGCCAAACAAAAAGCTGCTCGTCTGAGCGATAACTTAAACTTAGATGTCCCTGACTCAGAGTTGGAAGTGGCTTGTCCACTTCCACCAACAAAATAAGTACCTTTGCAGTCTTTAGACAAACTAACAGAATGAATGAAGCGATTTGGGAAAGAGGCTTTCTCACCCCTCTGCAGTTCAGCAGCCTTCCAGGCTCTTGGGCGGGGCCCAGAGGAAACAGGAAACAGGTCTTATATACCTGAACTCTAATCAGCATGACAGGTGACAGAAAACAGGCAGCAGACAAACTGTGGAATGGAGTGCCTGTACCACGAGGCTGCCCTGTTCAGCTTAGACAGGACAGAAACTGTTCAGTATCCTGGGAGCCCTGTATATGGAGTTTATTACCAACCCCTGGTTTCTGTCACATATCCTCCCCCCCAGCTCAGACCTCGAGGGGTGAGCGACCATGGATATTAGGGAGTGCATCCTTGACAACCCGTCGGCATTGCCATGTTTGTGCCCCGACCTGTGTTCCACAGAAAATTTAAAGGGCTGTAGGCTTAGGAACCACCTGGTCACCCTAGCGTTCTTCTCCCTATTTTGACACATCCAGGTAAGGGGTGCATGATCTGTGACCAATCGGAACTTTCTCCCCAACAGATAATACTTGAGTGTCTCTACAGCCCACTTTATTGCGAGACACTCTTTCTCGACTATGGAGTAATTTTTCTCCTGGGGATTTAGTTTCCTACTTAAATAAAGGATGGGGTGCTCCTCCCCTTGAGACTCCTGGGAGAGTACCGCCCCCAGCCCTACCTCAGATGCGTCGGTTTGGACTACGAACTCTTTGGAGAAGTCAGGTGTGACCAACACTGGTTGGGCACAGAGAGCTTCTTTCAGGCTTCTAAAGGCCTGTTCGGCTTCGGGGGACCACTTTACCATTAGCGGTCCTCTTGCTTTTGTGAGGTCGGTTAGTGGGGTTGCCTTAGTTGCAAAATTGGGAATAAACCTCCTATAGTAGCCAATTAACCCCAAAAAGGTCCTTACTTGTTTTTTTGTGACTGGCCTTGGCCAATTTTGTATCGCCTCTACTTTGAGTGTTTGTGGTTTGAGTAACCCTCTACCAATAGAATACCCCAGATACTTGGCCTCCTCCAGACCAATAGTGCATTTAGCGGGGTTAGCAGTTAGTCCAGCAGACCGAACTGCGTCGAGCACAGCTTGGACCTTTGGAAGGTGGGACTGCCAATCTTCACTATGGATTACCACATCATCCAGGTAGGCGGCAGCGTACCGAACATGTGGTTTTAAAATTTTATCCATCATTCTTTGGAATGTGGCGGGAGCTCCATGTAAGCCAAAAGGCAGCACCTTATATTGAAAGAGGCCGTCTGGGGTTGAGAAGGCTGTTTTTTCTTTTGCCCTTTCTGTGAGGGGAACCTGCCAGTACCCTTTTGTTAGGTCTAGGGTTGTGAGATATCGGGCTTTGCCCAGTCTCTCTACAAGTTCATCCACCCTGGGCATAGGATAAGTATCAAATTTTGACACCGCGTTTAGTTTCCGGTAGTCATTACAAAACCTTGTTGTACCGTCTGGCTTTGGGACTAAAACTATAGGGCTGTTCCACCCACTTTGGGATTCCTCAATTACGCCTAGTTTTAGCATTTTTTTAACCTCTAAACTTATAGCCTCTCTCTTGGCCTCTGGGATTCGGTACGGTTTAAGGTTAACTCGGACCCCCGGTTCAGAGACTATGTCATGTTTAATTACGTTAGTTTTACCTGGCTGTGTAGAGAAGATTTCTTTGTTCCTTCTCACTAAACTCTGGACCTCTCGTTTCTGATGCACGGACAGTGTTTCAGCTATGCTAACCTCTGGGTCAGTTTCTTGACTCTCTGACGGACCTGGGGGTACTAGGGTTAACAAGACCTCTCTATCTTTCCAGGGCTTGAGTAGGTTTATATGGTAAATTTGCTCAGGTTTCCTCCTACCTGGCTGCCTTACCCTATAATTTACTTCTCCCACTCTTTCCAAGACCTCATATGGCCCATGCCATTTAGCAAGGAATTTACTCTCCACGGTGGGAACCAGAACTAGTACCCTATCACCTGGAAAAAAAATTCTGACCCTAGCACCCTTATTATACGTATTCCTTTGTGCTTCTTGAGCTTTCTCCATGTGTTCCCTCACTATGGGTAGGACTGCAGCAATGCGGTCCTGCATTTGGGCAACATGCTCTATTACACTTCTGTAAGGGGTAACCTCGTGTTCCCAAGTTTCTTTGGCTATATCCAGTAAGCCCCTTGGATGTCGGCCATACAATAGTTCAAACGGGGAGAAGCCTGTGGATGACTGGGGAACTTCCCTAATGGCAAATAACAGGTATGGTAACAAACAGTCCCAGTTTTTCCCATCCTTATCGACCGCCCGGCGTAACATGCTCTTTAAGGTTTTATTGAACCTTTCCACTAAACCATCTGTTTGTGGATGATAGACTGAGGTTCTGAGATGCTTGATTTTTAGGAGTTTACATAGCTCTTTTGTTACTTGGGACATAAATGGTGTTCCCTGGTCAGATAAGATCTCTTTAGGAATTCCGACCCGGGAAAACAGAAGTACTAACTCTTTTGCTATGTTTTTAGCAGAGGTGCTACGTAGGGGAACTGCCTCCGGATATCGGGTAGCATAATCTAATATTACCAATATATGCTGATGTCCCCTAGCAGACTTTATTAGGGGTCCTACTAGATCCATAGCAATCCGGTCAAATGGTACCTCTATTATGGGAAGGGGTACCAATGGGCTGCGGTATGCCTTGAACGGGGCGGTTATCTGACATTCTGGGCATGAGGAACAATAGTTTGTAATTTCTGCCAGAACCCCAGGCCAATAAAAGCTTCGGAGAACCTTTTCTTTTGTCTTTTCCACCCCTAGGTGTCCCCCCAATGGATGACTATGTGCGAGGTGTAATACTACGTTACGGAATGTCCGTGGTACCAACAATTGTTTAGTTGTAACTGATTTTCTTTTATCAACCCGATATACTAGGTCGTTCTCTACCTCGAAGTAGGGGTAAGCAAGTGACCTATCTGGTTGGCCATGAGTACTATTCTGGTCCCGTATATTTCCCCTTGCTACCGCTAATGTGGGGTCCTCCCACTGGGCCTTCTTAAAACTCCCAGGACTGACCTCTAGGTCAGCGAGGGTCTTATCCTGTACTGGGGTGGTAAGTGCCTGATCAACATCTTGATTTGGGGTATTCCCTACCAAAGTAGTGATGGGGAAGGGAATTTCACAGCACTCCTCCTTTTCCCCCTTCTTATTTGGGCCCTCGTCAACCTCCATTTCTGAAAAAGGGAAAGGATTTGTTTCTTCTAACACTTCGTTATGGTCTGCTATTGAACTCTGGGCGCTATTCTGAGCTGGGGACCACATTTTTAGAAAATGGGGAAAGTCGGTCCCTATTAACACATCTTGTGCCAGTTTGGGTACAACACCCACCTTGAAATCTAAAGAACCAAATTCTGTTTCAAAAAAAACATCAACAGTGGAATATTCATGATTATCCCCATGTATACAACAAATTGCCACTCTTTGTGAACTGTTTACCTGTTTCTTCTTAATGGGCAATAGGTATTCGGACACTAGTGTGACCATACTCCCAGAGTCAAGAAGTGCCCGAACCCTCTTACCATTAACCTTTACAAATGCCCACAGATGGTTATTCAAGGGGTCCTCTGGGCTAGGGCCCATACATTGGGACAACAGCGAATAAGGTTCCACGCTGTTGCATTGCATGGGCTCATCATTTAGTGGGCAGATTTTTGCTGTGTGGCCCCTCTCATGACAATTTACACATTTAGGTACATAGTCTGTGTCCCACTTAGAGCCTTTTCCCGGCTCCCCATGTTGGCTATTGCCCTTAGTGTGCGAACCACTGTTGCTGGAGCGGCGTGAAGGTGGTCGCCGCTCTTCAGCGCCCCTTAACCCCGGTACCCTTTTACCGTCTCTGGAAGAGTCCTGGAACCTCGGATAGTGGGGTTGCTCCACGACTGTGGGTTGCGGGTGCTCTTCTGCTGCACTGTACCTTTCTACAAGGGCCACAAGCTCATCCGCATTGTGGGGGTCACTCCGACTGACCCAACGGCGTAAGGCAGAGGGAAGTTTCCTCAAGAACTGGTCCATGACCAACCGTTCCACGATGTGGCTTGCTGAGTTGATCTCGGGTTGTAGCCACTTCCGGGCGAGGTGGATGAGGTCATACATCTGGCTTCGGGTGGCTTTATCCATCGTGAAGGACCATGCGTGAAACCTTTGGGCACGAACAGCCGTGGTTACGCCGAGGCGGGCGAGGATCTCGAACTTCAATTTTGCATAGACGTTAGCTTCGGCTGGCTCTAGATCAAAGTAAGCCTTCTGGGGTTCGCCGCTTAGGAAGGGTGCGATTAGACCAGCCCACTCAGCTTCTGGCCATCCCTCTCTCTGTGCCGTGCGTTCAAACGTGAGAAGATAGGCTTCCACATCATCCGAGTGTCCCATCTTCTGAAGGTAGTGGCTTGCCCTGGTCATTTTCGGAACTGGGGCTGCCTCTGCCAGTGGAAGGTTACTGATAGTCCCCCTCAGGATCTCGAGTTCCTGCTGTAAGCCCTGAGCGAACCGCTTTTGCTCCTCTCTCAGCAGGCGGTTTGTCTCTTGCTGGTTTGCATTAGTCTCTTGCTGGGCTAATAACAGCTGTCGCTGGGTTTCACTCGCCTGTTGCTGGGCTTCATTCGCGTCTTTCTGGACAGCGACATTGCGTACCAGCGCACTCACCACGTCTTCCATCTTGTTTGGAGAGAGAGGAAAAAAAACCTTCTCTTTTTTTTTTTTTTTTTTTTTTTTAAAGATCTTTAACCCCCAGACCTTTCAGTGTTCTGCCCGCATTCTCCACCATATGTGACAAACGGCTTACTCCGGGGCTCCGCCGTCTGTCCGGGACTGTTAGAACACGGTCTTTTAGGGTAGGTTAAATGATGAGACGTCACGTACTGTTCCTTTAAACAGGCTATGCCTGGTTTATTCAGTCCCAGGCACAGAGACTGCCACAGTTTAAACAGAAAACAAAGCCAAACAAAAAGCTGCTCGTCTGAGCGATAACTTAAACTTAGATGTCCCTGACTCAGAGTTGGAAGTGGCTTGTCCACTTCCACCAACAAAATAAGTACCTTTGCAGTCTTTAGACAAACTAACAGAATGAATGAAGCGATTTGGGAAAGAGGCTTTCTCACCCCTCTGCAGTTCAGCAGCCTTCCAGGCTCTTGGGCGGGGCCCAGAGGAAACAGGAAACAGGTCTTATATACCTGAACTCTAATCAGCATGACAGGTGACAGAAAACAGGCAGCAGACAAACTGTGGAATGGAGTGCCTGTACCACGAGGCTGCCCTGTTCAGCTTAGACAGGACAGAAACTGTTCAGTATCCTGGGAGCCCTGTATATGGAGTTTATTACCAACCCCTGGTTTCTGTCACAATATATATATATATATATATATATATATATATATATATATATATATATATCTATCTATCTATCTATCTATATATATATATATATATATATATATATATATATATATATAATTGAAGCAGTGACTCTATGGTGCTGAACCCCATTAATTTCAGCCCTAGGGACACCCTGCTTCCAGAGATACTCACTTCCGAATTAGGTGCCGGTAGTTGCTCCGGCTGAGCAAGAAGGCTTTAAAGTTTAAAGCTCCCGTGTCACATGGGCCAATAGGAAGCAGCACCGATGATGTCACAGTTTCCTATTGGACCGCAGGACGAAACATCTTTGAACAGCGGATATATTGTGAAACCTGGTAGCCGAGGAGAGCTGTTACCAGCACCTAATTCGTGGGGGTAAGTATCTCCGGGAGCAGGAGGTCCCTAGAGTTCAATGTAACGGAATTCAGCTCCTATATTTATATATTTTTTCAAAAGTGTGTGCACCGAGCACGTGCATTTTAAGTGAAACATCTTTGCCTTTTGTCACAGAAATGGTATTTGTGATTGGGATGTTTTTAATGAAAAATCAAAAACACAATTTCAGTGACAAAACGCAAAGCAGTTTGACTTAGAACGCACGTGCTCGACCCCCCCCCCCCCCCGTTTTAGCTATTTGCACTTCCATTTTGATACTAACTGTGAATTCCTTGTGTGTTTTTGTATGTCTGTGTGTGTTGCTCTGTGTCTCTGTGTCTCATGCACATGCACGCCGAGCTGCACACACTGGCCTTTTCTGCCAGCTGTAACGTCACTTCCGTTTCTGTACTTCCGTCACCATGAAGGCGATTTACTGCAAGGGAAACTTTGCCAGCAAAGAAGTTTCACTTCAAAAATTGCAAAAAAAAATCTGCAGGCTTGGATTGCCTCTTTAATTGCTCCCTATAACCCCTCCTCTAACTGCTCCTCTGCCCTTCTGCTATAACTGCTCTCTATTACTCCTTCCTTGGCTGCTCCTATTACCCCTTTATGTACTGACAATTTTGTCTGATGTCACCAGGGCTAACGGGGGGGGGGGGTGCGTTTGGGGGGAGCCGGGACAACTGTTCCGGTCCCCAGCTGCTGTCGGCCGGCCTGCCTCTCTCCCACTCTGGTACTCATGGACTTCCCCCTTGGAGGGGGACATCTCTATTCTCTGTAATTAATGGTCCTGTACCACACCTTTTGAAGTGAGACATTGTAAGCTGTACAATGGGGTCCTTTTCAGTAATATCCCATTGCTTTGATTTCTAGGACGCAGCTGCAAGACCGTTGCAAAAATACATACCACCTGGAGGGGGGATCCTCATCTTTATAGGATAATAAAGAAGCTCGCTCTTTTATTCTTCTTCCCGATATTTGATGCTTGCCCTCTAGGATTCCTTTCTCTGGCGGTCAAGGTTTTCATTACTTTCTTTAGATTCATTCTTTTTTTCCTTCAGGGGGAGTGTAGACGGAACATTCACAGAGGTACACAATTAGGAGGCTTTTATAAGGTGAAATTATAATAAGGCTTTATTGTGCCTTTTCCTTTTTATCAGGAAAACATCCAAACAAGGGGGGCAACAAAGCTTCCACTCACTTGGGAGTATTTCTAGTGAAAACACTATGCAATTAATTCACATCTCCCTAGTCAAGCATTTCTCTCAACCCCAAAACATATAGCATGAAAATAAGCAGATATAAGCAGTCTCTTAATAATGAAAGTCTTATCTGTTTATCAGCTGTAGAGTAAGCTTCTCTGCTCTCCTGGAACCGCACCCGTGCGTGCACAGAAAATATCAGCGTCCAGGTTTAGAAGTCTTATTTGGTTCTTGGAGGGAAAATCTTCTCAGTTCCTGGTTCAGCTCCCTTCACTCAGGGTTTGTCAGCTTCAGGTTTAGTAGTTTTCCCTGTGTCTTGAAATCAGCTCTGCTGTGTTTTCTGACAGAGCTCAAGACATGTGATGTCTCCAAAGGTCAGCTCAAAAGTGAGCTAAGGAGTCACTTCCTGTCTCAAAGGCAGGCTTTTGTAAGCTATCTAATCAGGCAGGTGGTGTTTAGTAATTAACTACCACACTGCTAGATTAAAGGCACATTACTGAACAGGGATAAGTCCCCTGTTACATACCTCCTCTGTTTGTGTGAAGCTCGGGCTTACCACGGCCAAAGCCCATCCTTCCACTCTCATTCTAGATATCTCTGTGACTTGAATGAGAGTGGATGGAGGAAGAGAACCCTCTGTCCCGCTGGGATTGGAGCCCTTTCTCCAGTTTATTTTTGTCTCCTCCCGAAGATGCTTGAGATCAGCACTCCTCAGTCGCTCGAGGAGGACTTTTTCCACGTAAAGTCTTTTTATCGCGTGCGCAGTCTTGAGATTTCTGTTGCGTCGGGCACTCCTCTTTTTGTAGACAAAGTGTATGGCAACAGTTGTAGAGCAGTTAGGACTAGCCCTTAGATTTTCTGCTCTTGAAGTGGTCTTTCTGCAGCTTCTCCACACCACGGAGTCGCCAGTTCAGCTTCTTCAGCTAAGGATTCGTCTGGCTTTTATTCTGCACTCCTACCTCTGTTTGTTGCCTGTTGGGCAGCTGTAGGTTTGGCTAGTGCTTTCTTTGGTGGCTCAAACTTCGTAATTTTGTTTTGAAGTTGCGTGGAGTCCCCAACTCTCACTGTACCCTTGTCCTTACGGGCATTAGTTACTGTGGGATACTGGTGCTTGGGCAGAGCCAATACCTTTTTCCGTATTGGAGGAATCTGTATCAGAGTCTCCTTCATATTCTGGAGCTCTGTAATTTTTGTCGTCAAGGTTGCCGCTGCGTCTGTTTTCTCCTTGGTGTACTGACTCATGGGAATGGAACAGTCTCTCCAGCTCTTGCTCCAGTTTCTGAGCCTTCTCACGCTCCCTCTCATACAGAGTCACCTGGTATCGAAGCTCCGCTTCCAACGATGCTCTGAAGACATGCAGCGTGGCCTTTAGCTCCTCATACTGCTCTGTGGGGACGTACTGGGTATTCAGACCTTCCTGCAGCGCTTGTACCTCTTTAGCAGCCTGCAGTTTTTCTTCCTGTAGCGTTTGCTGCTTCTCCTCAGCATACTGGAGGTGTGTACGCAGACCTTGCAGTTGGTTCTGCAGTCGGTGCTCTGCGTCAAACTTTTCCTTAACTTCTTCTATTAACTGAAAATTTTCTTCTTTTAGTTTTAAGTTTTCTCTTTTTAATCTTGAACTTTCTCGTTTTTCAGTCTCTGTATTCTTCAGGGCTTCTTTGCAGTCCTCCTTCCATTTACGCACATCTGCTTTGAGAATGACAATCTCCTGGCGTGAGACTTCCTTCTCTAGGTTGAGGGTCTGAAGCTCCTTCTGAGAGACTTTGAGATCTGTATCAAGATTACCAATAGTTTCTTTAGCAATGTCCAGCTCCTCAGTGAGACTTATGTAATTGTACTTGTAACCATGTATTATTTGTTTTACTCTGTGCCCAGGACATACTTGAAAAAGAGAGGTAACTCTCAATGTATTACTTCCTGGTAAAATATTTTATAAATAAAATCTCGCCTGGCAACTGAGCTGAGATCAGACAACAGGGAAAGAAGTCAAAGATACCTTTTGAGGCCCTTTTAAATCTATTTTTAAGTAAGTAGCTGGCAACGGTGGGAGAGTTGATGTTTGACCAGAAGTACTGCGCAATGGTTGTTCTGTTTTCTATACCATCACAGATCTGATTCAACCACCTCCAAGGACCTCGAGCGTGATTGGATTTCGGATTTAATATCCTTATCATCAAGGACATTTGGACTTCATTTCTGTCAGGTTATATACAGGTAGTGCGCAAGGACTTATTTGTTTATTGTTTATTTTGTTTCTTGTCTTTGTCCCTTCAGGGATAATGGGGTCTCCATCTTCATTTGAAGTTTTAGCAGCGTCACTGGATCCACCCGGCTTTTCTTGCAACTGTAATAGCTGACGGAAATATTCGGTGATCCTATGCTCCCGCTCTGTCTCCTGCTGATCATATTCGTCATCAAAGGGAGCGGTCTTTTCTGTTCGTGCCGAGTTCAGGCACTCCCACCATTCTTGGGGTGTTTTGTGGGTGTGACTCGGTTCGGGTTCCACGTAAGAGATGTCTTCCTCTTTATTGGACTGGAAGGGCCACTCTTCAGTGGGGTAGGGTTCATTACAGGAACGCTGCATCTTGTCCTCCATTTTTAGGCTATCAGGTGTAATTTTCTTCCTGACCTCAGGAGGCGCTATTGCAGCTGTTGCCACTGTATTTGCTAGAACCCCCAATTGTGGTAGTCCTACAGGTGGGCATATTTTGCGTGTAGAGGTCGTAGCTCTCACAGGCATCTCTGTAGAATATCTGTTTCTTGGATAAGTTTTACAATATCAGCAGTACTGTGCATGCATTTTCTCTTATCAGGTATACAAGATGTGCAGTTGCTAGGTAAAAAAGTCTATTTGCTTTACACCATTTTCTTGCTAGGTGCAATTCCTCCGCTTCAGCAACAGAATTTGGTTTTCTGCCTGAGTTCAGTAATTTTCAGTCTCATCTTTGGGTATTATGGCATTCACACTTCACACTTTGGGTATCTGTTTTTCTCCCAAGATATACAGTATATAGGCAGACTTCTTTTTTACTTGCAGAAAAACATTCTTTGCAGTGGACTATTTCTTTCATTCCCAGAAGGGTGACTCAACACTCAGCAATTGGCTTTGAAATACCTTTTCCCCTTATAGGGCAATTTTACACTCAGCATTTGTTTGCTAAAAATTCCCCTGCTTCAGCACAGTCTTTGTATCAATTTTCACACTTTTCTGCATATACTCCATTCACAGCTTGTAGCCCTATGCGGTGTGGCAACCTTTATTTGCAAAATCAGTACCCCTCATGGGTCACCATCTGTATTCACTGCTTCAGCGAAACTTTTGAAAACAACAAACACCTATCCCTTTTTAAGGACTGACTCACTTCTTGAACCCTGACTATGGCTAGAAGGCAAAATTCCTATTTCAATGACCGTATTACACTTTGTGATAGGCAATTAAAGGTTTACCTGCTTCAGCAGTCTCTTGGGATTGGGGAAAAGAGTCCATCTGTGGTTTTTGTAAGTTTCAGTGCAGTGTAAGTTTCAGTGGTGTGTATCACTTTAACTCTGCCTCTGCTGCATGAGAGGTTTTTGTTTTTTTGTTTTTTTCAAGTTGTGTAGACTGTTTGTAGGCAAAAAGCATAACAAAAAAAATTTCACATAAAAATCTCCGGTCCTTTTAAAATTAAAAGACACCTCTTGTCCCACTTTGGACACCATATGTAGTCGGAACGTTCACAGAGGTACACAATTAGGAGGCTTTTATAAGGTGAAATTATAATAAGGCTTTATTGTGCCTTTTCCTTTTTATCAGGAAAACATCCAAACAAGGGGGGGAACAAAGCTTCCATTCAATTGGGAGTATTTCTAGTGAAAACACTATGCAATTAATTCACATCTCCCTAGTCAAGCATTTCTCTCAGCCCCAAAACATACAGCATTAAAATAAGCAGATATAAGCAGTCACTTAATAATGAAAGTCTTATCTGTTTATCAGCTGTAGAGTAAGCTTCTCTGCTCTCCTGGAACCGCACCCGTGCGTGCACAGAAAATATCAGCGTCCAGGTTTAGAAGTCTTATTTGGTTCTTGGAGGGAAAATCTTCTCAGTTCCTGGTTAAGCTCCCTTCACTCAGGGTTTGTCAGCTTCAGGTTTAGTAGTTTTCCCTGTGTCTTGAAATCAGCTCTGCTGTGTTTTCTGACAGAGCTCAAGACATGTGATGTCTCCAAAGGTCAGCTCAAAAGTGAGCTAAGGAGTCACTTCCTGTCTCAAAGGCAGGCTTTTGTAAGCTATCTAATCAGGCAGGTGGTGTTTAGTAATTAACTACCACAATGCTAGATTAAAGGCACATTACTGAACAGGGATAAGTCCCCTGTGACAGGGAGTCTGAGAAGTTCTGTGGGTCCCAACGAGTCCCAACTCGTCCCAAGGGTCCCAACGAGTGACCTGCTGGTAGTGACGTTTAATGGGATAAAGGGTAGTCCTACGTATCAGAAACGGACATTTGCTTTTGGCCGTTTTGTAAGGACAAAGCCGTTTGGCCGCCGAGGGACCCTTTGCCGCAGACCATCCGCTGCGGGACACTCAGCCACCGGCCGTTTCTACAATTGGGTAAGTTGACATAAGGTTAAGGTAGGGGGTAAGGGGTAGGGGGTTAAGGATAGGGGGTTAAGGATAGGGGTTTTAGGTTAAGGGGTTAGGTTTTGGGGTATGGAATTAGGGTAAGGGACTTAAGGTAAGGAGTTTTTGGGTAAGGGGTAGCATTAATATTTATTTTTTGTTCACAGACGCACCAGATTCAACCTCACCCACCCAGCGTACATCTGCGTTGCTCCAAAGGCGCACAGCCTTTGGCGCAGCCGAAGGGCAGCCAAAGGGCGTGAGCCGTTTGCTGCCGTTCGCTGATGTTAGTTGATGTTAAAGCTGCTCTATTTCTATCTGAAACTCACAAGCCCTTTAACCCCTTTACCCAATTTTCCTACTTTATCTGTCCATGAAATGTCTGTGAAGTGACTGTATAACCCTGTTCTTTTATTGTAACCATGTATTTTTTATAACTCTGTGCCCAGGACATACTTGAAAACGAGAGGTAGCTCTCACTGTATTACTTCCTGGTAACACATTTTTATAAATAATAAATAAATAAAATAAAAATTAATATAAGGCATTACAATTAGTTTTTTTAGGGTAATGCTAAGGCTAGGGGTTTACGTTGGCGGCAAAGCGGCCGGCGGAGAGATGTCCCTGTGGTGAGATGAGTGGCGGCTAGACACCGGCAGCAACTTGGTCAAGGAAAAACATCAGCAACCAAATGTCCTAGATCGCCACAAAGTGACCTAATGATAGTGACATGTTTAATGGTTTAAAGGGTCAGTCCCACAAAGGACCAAAGTGATGTAATGGCAGTGACTTGTTTAATGTGTTACAGGGTCCGATCTAATTACAGAAGTAAGTTTAATGGGTTAAAGGGACGGGTCAGTCCCATGTAGGATGAAAGTGACCTAATGAGAGTGACATGTTTAATGGGTTATAAATGTCAGACCACGTAGGACTAAAGTGATTTAATCCTTCTACAGTAAATTGTTGAAAATATATATTATTTTTCTTGCTAGGAAAGATTGGCCCTTTAACCAAACCCAGAGAAGTGGGATTATGCCCGTCCTCTTCAATAATTTAGAATGTTTTTATTTTAATATCGGGTAATAAAGGCTACATGTTTTTCCATGGCAGACACTAAATCCAATATATTTATAATATAAATGATCCTCCAGGCTGCTTGCCAAGGAGAAGGCAATTTAATGGAAAAAAAAACACAAACAAAAAAACAGAGAGATAAACACAATGAAAGGAGAACATTTTCTCAATGCTCGTAAATATTCTACACACAGCAGCACTAATGGCTAAAGTGTGGGGGGCTTAGAGGGCATGAAGTATCCGTAAATTTTTATTTGCAGATCCTGAGCATATACATACTTTGTATATACTGACCCAGATTACCACTACTATTTTCTTTTTAAAAAGGCAAAGATAATTATTTGGAGCAGTATTTTCAATGGTTAAGCTGAAGACAAGGATTCTGGGAAATGACATGCAAACGAGCAGGCTGAGCGCATCACTTTTAGCTTCCTCCCCAGTTTCTGACACAGACAAGTAGATTGGAATAAGGCAGCGGGGAATGGAGTTTCAGATACTGAGCCAAGTAGCAGATGAATCGGAGCTGTCACACGTAATAGGGTGGCGGATGCTGGAACTGTGAATGTTTATTTAACTACTGGATGAGAAACAATCTCTTCTTTCCTGCAAAAGCCGTATTCACTCTCTGCAAGGCCCATAAGTCAATATGCTGTCAAGCCGCTTTCCCGCACTAGAGTAGAGGACAGCTCCATTCAAATTAATGCAATATCAGACTGGGGTATTAAGGGGTAATATATCATAGGGCCATATACGTTCTAATGGGGGTGGGGTCAGGCATACACTAGGTCACTAATGGATACATACATATACCCAGAAATGCACGCACTCATAGATACACACTGTATACTCTCATATATACACTGATACGCAGATGCACTAAACTCCGTTAGACAATTTAATGCAACGTTAACCTAAACTAACGTTCGGTTAATCCTAACGGCTACCCACTAAAGAGAATAACCTAATGTTAATCACAGATATAGTATATGGATATAGTCCTGCGCACGTTACGGTCACTCCTACGCATATAAAATGCTAATGATCCGTTATCCTAACATCACAGATCCACAAAAGTCTCTTAACGTTAGTGCAGGGAAATGACCTTCAGCTAAATCCTGTAGGTCACAGCAAAACCTGACTTTATTCCCATCCAAACCCTGATTATCCTAACGTTATTTCATAGAATTGCCTACAAAGAAAGATACATGTTTAAGTTAATCCCCAAAAATGGTACCCAAATCTATCCTTTTGTTCTGGTACTTAGCCTTTTCTCTTAAAATAGTTATAAGTGTCATACCAAAAATAGCTGTATATTTATCACCAATATTCTAACATTGCTGAACACAAGAGATGCAGCCGATAGTGTAAAATAATTAATGTTTTAAACTGCATTATATTTGATATTGTTGAAGGTGAATGCAGGATATGTTTGCCAGAGTTGGCATGATAGGTAATATATTTACAAGTAACTACAGTACAGTATCTGTGTACAATTAGATACCAAGCATTTTTAATAATAACCACAAAGAAGCAGTCACTGTGATTTAAATATTTAATCACTCACACAGTGCAAGCACTGTGATAAAAATAGCAGAACGTGTACAATCATAACATGTCACAGAAATTTGCAGGGAAAAAAAGATATTAGAACTAAAATTATCTTTTCCTCTTTTTTTGCAGCAGAAAGGGCTGGCTGACTAGGCCAACTTTAATATGGTAGTGCCACTGGTGCAGTGGCTAAACTAGGAAGAAGGTGTAAGGGCTGAAATACCACATGTTGTCAAGGATTCAGTTGGGGCTGCTGGTGCGGATACCGTGAGCAGGGCTGCCGACAGGGCGGAGAGCCAGGACACAGGTCCCGGGCCCGGTGGCTGTGGGGGGCCCGGCTCAGACCGGGCCCAACTTCTTTGTCTTGCTGCTGGACCCCAGGCTCCCTCCAGGCCTCCCTCATTGACACTGTCCCATGCCGGGCCTCTCTGACGTCGGTGCGCTCCGGAAACTGGGCCCAGCTTCTGCAGCGTACCGGCATGAGAGAGGTTGGGCGTGTCCCGGCGTCGGAGGATTGGGACCCATCCCAATGGTTGGCAAGTCTGTATTTTGTATTTATTTTGGATATATGTGGGGAGTAGGGTTTTTAATGCATTTGTTGTTTTTTTTATGTATTTGGTGGGATATTGATTCCGAGGAAATAGGATGTTGGCCAAAGCCCGCAATGGGCTCACTGGTTATGGGACATGTTTGGCGCTATAAAGAACAGGGACGATTCAGCTAACCCAAAGAGAAACAAGCCTAAGTAACTGTCAAGTGTATTATGATATGGGTACCTAAGGAAGAAGCAAATGGTACAAACACTGTAACTATATCACAACTGCAAATAAAGTGGTGTGTCTAACACTGAAGAACGTTAGCAAAGGCTGTTAATAAAGCTCCTGTTTGTAGTACAAAAGTTCCTGGCGACCATTATGATTCCATCACCATATCTACAACCAGTCTGCGCAGATACAGCACCCTAACAAGGTATGCGAGACTGAGCAAAGCCATGTACATAGTCAACTGATATAAACTCCTGAGGCCTCGTTCAGGGTGCTGGCTTCGGAGGGAGGGCGTGCTGCCGTGCGAGCTGCCGTGGGACACAAAGTATTCAATTTGAATACTGGTTGTCAGGGTAGCAGCTGCCCTGTCTCCGAAGCCCGGAGTTGACGCTGGCTACAGTTTGAATAAATGAAAAAATCATTTTTTGAAGCTGCAGAAGCGTCACTGGGACCTCGGCAGCCAATGAAATCATTCTTGAGAATGATTTCATGACTGCAGCTTGGATCCCTAACCTGCCGCCTGTAGCCCCGCCCCCTCCCCGCCTCCTGAAACAGTCTGCTGGGGATGAACACACATCGCCCAGCAAACTGCCGCCCTCCCTCCCGCCCTCCCTCCAACTCCTGTCTCTGGCACCCTGAACGAGGCCTTAGGAGCGTTACATAATGGTAACTGTTGTGTAAGATGTTGTTCCTAGAAGTCTATTAGGGCAAGTGATGTGATCAAGAGACTGATCCTGATTTTACGTGGGGCAGCAATGTAGTGTGGCTGCACACAGGTTTTAAAGGGTCAGTTCCATGTAGGACCAAGTGAACTCAAGACAGTGACAAGTTTAATGGGATTAAGGGTCATTCCCATGTAGGACCAAAGTGACCACATGACAGTGATAAGTTTAATGGGTTATAGGGTTATTCCGACGAAGGACCTATGTTACCTACTGTAATGATGGTGACGTTTTTTTAATTTGTTTTTTTTTTTCTATCATATCATATTAAATGAATGGGAATAAAGAATAGGTTACATTGCATTTAGATTAAAGACACCCACTAGCGCCACCTATCATTGCTGCAGAGTACTCTGGCAACGGCTAAACTCCATTTCTGCGGCCGCGGCTCAGTTGCCGTCGCCGCATCCGCTTTGTTAATCCATCATTTTGTTTGAGTGCAATGATTTGCTTCTTCCCAGTCCGAAGACGCGGCTTCGTCTTGTTTAAGCTTTTGTAATCTTTGATAGTCTTCCTCTCCACATCACAGTGACATTTTCTTACATCTTCTTGCTTGTCTTGCACAGCTCTGCAAATTCAATTCCTTTTTCTACGTGTTGAGATTGCTTCATTTCCTGTTGTCTCCTCCAGTAATTGCTTTGTCTCATAAGATATTTTCTTATCCTGGTTTTTTGTTAGCGATTCCTTCAGGTTTTTTTGTGCACTTACATCCACAATCTCCATAAGGTCTTCATAATTGTTTGTTAAAGTGTCCACATGCATCTCGGGCAAGCTAAAGCAATTTTTCAGTTCTAGTTGAAATTCTCTGCTGTTAAATATTGACGTTGATCGTTATTGTCTTCTTTTTAATCCGTTTTCTTCTTTCCATCTTCGCATTCAGATGTAATTTGCAGAGAACCAATCAGTGATCAGTCCTTGTGTCTTAAATGGTTAAGGACGATGCCGTTTCTCGTAGCTAGGTAGATAGTCAATCTCATTATTGATTCCATGGGGTCCATTCCATGTCCATTTTCTATTTGAATTCTTCTTGAAGAATAAATTCATGATTAAGAATTCATTAACTCAAGAATAAATTAACTCAAAAACTACAGACCAATCAGTCTACTTCCAATCACATACAAGAATTTTTCATAGATACTCACTAATCGGCTGCAACAGACCCGGGTCTTCAACCAGTCTAGAGAACCAGTGGGATTTCGCTGTGGACACAACACAATGTACCACATCCAAGTGGTATAAGAAGTGATTTCCCGAAGTAATGAATACGATCTACCACACATTTTAGGCTTTGTAGATGACGAAAAAGTATTTGAAACTGTCTACATCTCCTCAGCGGTTCTAAATGCATTAAGAAGACAAAGTGTTGAAGAAGCCACATTAATATTATAGAGAACATTTATGAGAATGCTACATTAACCATTAGGCCACGCTCATGGTGGCTGCGTGCGCGTGTACGTCCGAGACTCTTACCTGTGTTCCTATTGAGGTTCCTCAAGTGCCAGACGCTGATAACATTTTGGCCCGACAAGTAAATTTGAGATTTCGGGCTGCAGTCGCGTGATGTCAGCATCATGTGTGCTGGTTCAGCCAATGAGGGTGAACCAGCTTCGTGACGCTTCCGTGACGCGTTCGCCATGCCCCGATCATCTCCCCAATCTCCTGCAGCCTAGTGCACACATCGCTGGGGCTGCAGGAGTGCGCACGGTGGCGCGCACAGTAGCACACTTGTACCACCACCATAAGCTCGGCCTAAGATTACATGAACATACTAGCAAGATAAAAATAGGCAAGGGGTGCAGCTTAGAGACCCTTTGTCACCACATTTTTTCACAGCAACACTTGAATTGTTCAAGGTATTAGATTATTTTATTCCCAGAGTACAAATCAATGGTAAATATTTGAGTCACCTACGATTTGCAGATTTTATTGTTATTATTGTCACAAATTCAGAATACCTCTAGCACAAATCAAAGAATTCCCCGAAGCACGTAAGAAAGTGGGCCTCCCTATGAATCTCCGCAAGATCAAAGCGATATTCAACAAATGTCTAAACTCTGCAAACATCAAAATAAATGGAATAGAACTAGAAGAAGAGTCAGGAAAAATAAAGAATTGGTCCGAAACAAAATTCTGTGACATCATCACACGGGTGGAGAAATGAAAAAGCCAGTGGGACGGAGATATCACGAGAAGATATGACCATCGTTGGTCAAAGGTGGATTGCAAGTGAAATTAAAAGACCAAGATGACTACCAAAAGTAAGACGAGAGAATGAAAACAAGAAGGTCTGTAGCAATCAGTCATTTTAAAACAACGTGGAGAAGAGAGCCTTGCAACCACAGTACCTGGAAGATCATTGGGGAGGCCTTCATCCAGCAGTAGTAAGATACTGGGGAGAAGGAGCGGCTCAGTGAGTAAAAGACACTGACTGGCATTGAGTATGAAGCAGGGGAGCCTGGTTCAATTCCCTGTGTCGGCTCCTTGTGAACTTGGGCAAGTCACTTTATCTCCCTGTGCCTCAGGCACCAAAAACATAGATTGTAAACTCCACAGGGCAGGGACCTGTGCCTGGAAAATGTCTGTAAAGTGCTATGTATATATAGCAGTGCTATACAAGAACATGCTATTATTATTATTACTGTAAGGGCTGAAGATGATATACAGGCATACCCTGGTTTAAGGACACTCACTTTAAGTACACTCGCGAGTAAGGCTCAATAGGCAAACTGCAGCTCACGCATGCGCCTGTCAGCACGTCCTGAACAGCAATATTGGCTCCCTACCTGTACCGAAGCTGTGCACAAGCGGGGAGACTATAGAGCCTGTTACACATGCGTTATTTACATCAGTTATGCACATATAGGACGATTGCAGGTCGTGTCACTTTAAGTACATGTACACTTTACATACATGCTCTGGACCCATTACGTACGGTAATGCGGGGTATGCCTGTATGTTCCATAAAGAGCTAGGTTCTTCTCAGGTTGTGCTACCTTTTATGTGTGCATGTGTGTTTGTACTGTATATGTACTGTACATGTATTTATTTGTGTGCTTTTATATACTGTATACAGATATATGTGTGTTTGAATACATACATGTATGTATGTACCCGTATACACATATATACAACAACATGCAATGATGGTAAACATATTTTATATTACAGAACGCCTGTAAGAGTGGAAAGGAAGGTGTAAAATGCTTTCAGTTCTTAGTGAGACAGGACATTTCACTGCTTCCATTTCATGGGAGGAGGAATAAACATCTGTTGTATTAAAACGTACAAATACAGTAAGATTAAATCAAAGTTAATATTGTGCAGCCTTTAAAATAGTTACAGCCTAATACTCATATAGTGCATTTTTCATTCATTTTTATAATACTGATTAATTAAGGATTGTTACATTAAGTACAAAAAGACTGGTTTTAAATTGGAGTATAATATGTAAAGTAGTAATTCTCATCCTTTATTTAAAGGCGATTTTGTAAGTATGTAGAAGTGATTCTATTTTAGTTTTCAATTCTATGTACTCTCTTGAAAGTTCACTTCTCCAGCCCCCCCTCTAAAAAAACAAGTAGCATGTCAGATAGACTCAGCTGAAGCTTTCATTCCACCTTGATTCTCACTTTGGAAGGAGAAGCCAATAGAAACAGAGGACCAGAGATGCAAAGGATTCTGGGAGAGGAGTTCATCAACTACAATTGTCTATAATAAGCATTAAGATCCCTTAAAACAGGGATGGCCAACTGCTGTCCTCAAGGGCCACCAACAGGTCAGGTTTTCAGGATATCCCTGCTCTAGCAGAGGTGGATCAATCAATACCCACATATCAGCTTCACATTACAGAGCCAGTCACCAACCTCGCACTGATGAGACCCAAAAAGTTGAAACAGCTGTCTGTGACTAGGTTTACTGGCCATGCACTTCTGTAGCACAGGCAGTGCTGAAAAGCTGTGTAATATGGCAGGCATAAACTTATAGGGGTCCATGTTAAAATGGATAAGAAGTAAAGAGTGACTCAATGTGAGTGCTCATTTGCATGTCATTACCCAGAATCACTGGCTGCAGTGGAAACACTGAATGCTAAGCGATAATGGAGTGGCAGACACCTCTGAGATGTGAATGTACCACAAGTGGTATTTTTATTTAATGTACTTTTTTCAGATCTACCGTACCACTACTTGCTATTTACAAACGTACAATTCCACTTTGTTAAAAAAATAAAAACTATGAGAGGATTTCTTGTATAGCATATATATTGCCAAAATCTTTCTAACATAGTTTTTTTTAAATCAGACACAGGACCACAATTTTTATTAAAAGTGCAGCCCCACATAGCTGGCTAAATGTATTTATTTTCTAATAAAAAACTCATCAATGTCATCAGCTTCTATAGAAATATTCAATATGCATTAAAGTAAAATATTCACTCCTTTATTTGCAAAAATGAAGCAGTTTCTATTTTCTTTGACTCGGTTAAACTGTGATGTTACCTGGTAATTATTGCTCTTCCCCAATTATCTCAGGGAACTAATGATGCTGTGTGCTAAAATCATTAACCAAAACAGTGACAAGGGAAGGATTCTGGAAGAACAATCTCTGCCAATGCAACAATTTACAAACAGACTTATCAAAAAAGAGACTAGGCAAAGATCCTAAAAACAATCCAAAGTACTGTATTTGGTTACGGAGAAATCAAACGGTTTAACAAAGGATTTTAAAAAATCTGATTGTTTAAAAATGGTGTAAAACATCTCCATTTAACCTGATGAATATGTCACTGCCATTCGTTATTTATTTATTTATAAAATATTTTACCAGGAAGTAATACATTGAGAGTTACCTCTCGTTTTCACGTATGTCCTGGGCACAGAGTTAAGACAAGTAATACATGGTTACAAGTACGGTTACATAAATGAACAGGGTATACATTATATACAAGACATTGCATGCACAGTTGAAGATAATATATATTATAGGCGTATGAAACAGTTACAGACCAGATAAAAATGTGAGACAGCCTTAGATTTGAAAGAACTTAAACTGGTGGTGGATGTGAGTCTCTGGTAGGTTGTTCCAGTTTTGGGGTGCACGGTAAGAGAAGGAGGAACGGCCGGATACTTTGTTGAGCCTTGGGACCATGAACAGTCTTTTGGAGTCTGATCTCAGGTGATAAGTGCTGCATGTGGTAGGGGTGAGGAGCTTGTTCAGATAGGTGGGTAGCTTGCCCATAAAGAATTTAAAGGCAAGACAGGAAAGGTGAACTTTGCACCTAGACTCTAGTGATGACCAATCTAGTTCTTTGAGCATTTCGCAGTGATGTGTGTTGTAGTTGCATTGGAGAACAAAACGACAAATTGAATTGTAGAGGGTGTCAAGTTTGCTAAGGTGGGTTTGAGGTGCCGAGCCATATACTATGTCTCCATAGTCAATAATTGGCATTAGCATCTGCTGTGTGATACGCTTTCTGACCAGGAGACTTAGGGAGGATTTGTTCCTGTAAAGTACCCCTAGTTTGGCATAGGTCTTGGTTGTTAGGGTATCAATGTGCATTCCGAATGTTAAGTGGGAGTCAAACCATAAGCCCAGGTATTTAAAACTAGTGACAGGGGTTAGGGTGGTGTTAGCGTTGGTTCTAATCAGGAGCTCAGTCGCTGGAAGCTTTAAAAATGTAGTCTTGGTCCCAAATACCATTGCTACAGTCTTGTCAGTGTTTAAAAACAGTTTGTTTTGGGAAATCCAGTTTTCGAGTCTCAAAAAGTCAGACTGAAGTATGTGTTGAAGGTCCGAGAGGCTATGGCTGTGTGCATATAGGATTGTGTCATCTGCATACATGTGTATTGGGGCTTCCTTACAAGCTGTGGGAAGATCATTAATGAACACTGAGAAGAGTAGGGGCCCCAGAACAGAGCCTTGCGGGACACCACAGGTGATATCCAGAGGGTTGGAGTTAGAGCCTGAGATGGACACATGTTGGGATCTTCCTGATAGGTAGGACTGAAACCAGTTTAAAGCATGCTTCCCTATTCCAGAGCTCTGGAGTTTGTTAAGCAGAATAGCATGATCAACTGTATCAAAAGCCTTTGCAAAATCTAGGAATACTGCACCAGTGAGTTGTCCCGTTCCATTCCACACTGGATTTCATTGCAAACTTTTAGCAGGGTAGTTACGGTGGAGTGTTTGGGTTGAAAGCCAGATTGGAATTGGCTAGGGAAATTTGTCTTGGTATAGTAATCGCTTAATTGGGAGTGGACACATTTTTCCATGACTTTGGATAGAATTGGGAGAAGTGAGATTGGCCTGTAGTTTGAGACAGTGTTTTTGTCCCCACTTTTGAAGATTGGGACAACTCTGGCAGTTTTCCAGGTCTTAGGGATAGGGCCTGCAGACAGGATAGAGTTGACTATAGAAGCAATTGGTTTGGCAATGGCTGGGGCACCAAGTCGTAGGAACCTAGATTGTAGTAAGTCAGGTCCACATTGGCTGCTTAGTTTAAGTTTGAGGAGCACTTGTGTAATCTCCTCTTCAGAGGAAAATTGTGGGCAGTGTTGGGAGGGGGTGGGGCTATGTGGGTACTCCCAGGATGAGATTCAGGTTTGTGGTTTGGGTTGCGTTTCGCTAATAAGTTAGTGGCACACCCCACAAAGTAATCATTGAATGCATTTGCGATGTCGGTGGGGTTTGTCAGAGTAATATCGCCCTTAGTGATATTACTTGGCTGTTGATGGTTAGAAGGCTGGAATATGTTGTTGATAACCTTCCAGAAGTTAGCTGGGTTTTATGTCTTTTGGTGGAGAATGTCAGAGTAATATTGTGCTTTTGCATGCCTTTTTTGCCTTGTGCACATGTTCCGCAGGCATCTGTAGTGATTGAGATCGTTGGTAGTGCCAGTTACTTTGTAGCTTTTCCACAAAGCAACCCTGAACTGGTAGAGTGCTATAAGGTCAGGTGTTACCCATGGAAGGTGGGCACCCCGTACCCTTATTCTGCGTAGTGGAGCATGGGTATCGCAGAGTTTTAAGACCTCGGATTGGAAATAGTCGAGCGCAGAATCGGGGTCGGGAATTAAATCGATTCTGTGTCATGGGCAGTTGGTAAGGTCAGCCAGAAACTGTTGTGGGTTAAAGTTTTAAATGTTCTAGTGAGGAGAACTTTAGGGCTTGAATGGGGCGGTTTAATTTTCCTTACACAGAACACTATTGCATGGTCACTGAAGATATCAGGAAGGATGCCAGAGGATTGGATTCTGCTGGGGTTTGAGGAGAGAATCCAGTCTAGCAAGGAATGGTTATGCGATTTCAGGTTTGTCCGTGTGGGTTGGGAAATGAGTTGTGATAGGTTAAGTGACTTGAGTTGTATCTGGATTTTGTGGTTTTTAGGGTCAAGCCAATTGTAGTTGAAATCCCCAAAAATTAGCAGCTCACTCTTCTCATTCAGAGAGGAAATGGAGCCAAGAAACTGGGTGATATCAGCCAGGGATTGTAGAGGGGCTTTAGGGGGGTGGTAGATGCCAGCGAGCAAGATGGGCTTAGAAAAGGGGTGGCAGATTTTGCCAACTAGAATTTCAAAAGAGGGTGGGCTTTCGTTAACTTTGGTTCTAAGAGGGACCGAACCTTTAACCCTTTGAGTGCCGGAGGAGCCATGGTACCTCCCGCATATTGCGGTCACATGACCGCGGTGGCCAACTGAAGATTTCGCAACTGGGCGGATCACATCCCACGCTCTATGAGAACATGGGATGTGATCTAACCTGGACAGGACAGATCCTTTGAGGGTGGCGTAGTCACTGCATCACAAGGCACTCAAAGGGTTAAGCCTCTGTGGAAAGTTCTAAAGTGTCCAAGTAACTTTGTGCCCTCAGAATCTCCCAGGCTTAAAATATCCGTCATCTAAGCAAAAGCCAAGTCTGTTTGGGAACCAGAAAGAAAAGAAGGTAATACGTTTGAATATCTGATTATCTAATCAACATGTCAGCTTCTGAATGCTGAAGTTCCTTATGTAAGGACAACATCATTTTTCCCAAGGATACTCTTAAGTGCACCGCTGATAATTCTCTGTCGGAAACATCCATTTCAATTCACTTTTCCGCTGTAGATCCAGTTTATCCGTGCTGAAGTTTTACTACAGCACAGTGGAAATTGCCCTTTTCAAATGATAAATGCCAAATCAGACATTGGGAACGAAGAAGCTGTCAGTATATATATAAATATATATATATATATATATATATATATATATATATATATAATATAGCAAATGGAAATATAACTGTATGCTCATTTGCATGTCTAAGGCAGGTCTGCAACCCTGCCTTTCACCATTATCACGCAGCACACAGCACTTCCACTGTAGCAAGGGATTCTGGGAAATGACATGCAAATGAGCACACAGTGCCACTTTTTGCGTCAAAACCATTTTAAACATGGTTCCCTATAGGTTTAAGCTATATATATATATATTATATATATCTATATATATATATATATATATATATATATATATATATATATATAAAAATAAATAAAATCTTTAAAACATTTTTTTTATGGAATTTCTACAGAAATGTAAGTTTTCTTTGTACTACTAAGTGTTGATAAAAGTTGAAACCTGCAGAAGCTTAACCCCTCTGCTGGCATTGCAGTGCAGGCCACTCTGGCTGAGAGAAAGTTAAACGAAGACAAAACAATCGTAAATGGCCAAAATATTCAAATAAGTGGGATTTCTGATGTTTAATAAGTTGATCCTGTTGAAGTCTATGTGGTAAACTGTTGTGTATCAGACACTAAATGAGACAGGGGACTTATGATGTATTAGTAAGTACTTGAAGTATGGTATGATGGGGTAGACAGTATCACTACTTTTTGGTAGATCCTTCAACCCATTTAAAAATATCACATCACTGTCATTACAGAAGATCACTGTTGTCCAACATGGGATTGACCCTTCAACCCATTGGTGGGCAACAGATGGCCCAGGGACTGCATGCAGCCCTTGGAAGCTTTCCCTGCGGCCCCCAACCTGCTGCCACCCCTGCAGCCTGCTGCCCCGCTCTCCTCAGTGCAGAGGGAGTAGTGATGTTGCTTGCATGGACAGTAGCTTCATTGCGCTCCTTTACCTGTCTAATGATGGTACTAATAACTAGTTCCCAGTGTAAGGAGAGGCGTGGGACAGTAGTCATCAGAGCATTAGGCTAAGGCCCCGTTGCACGTGTCTGCACTTGCTTGCTGGCGGCGCGTGCAACTCACTGCACCGCGATCTGCGGTCTGCAGGAAACTTTTTTTTGGAGCAGGGGGTGTGTGACCAAAACGGGTTGGGTGGGCGGGGTATCATGACGTGGGGGGGGGGGGGGGGCATTACACACAGGCACAGACATGGAAACCCCTCTGCCGTGTTGCTTCTCTGCCTTCCCCCCCCCCCACCAAATATGCTGCTGCTGTCTCTCCTCTCCGGGAAGAAGACGAACTCAGCAGGAGCTGGCCACAACCTTCCCGGAGGGAGGGGAGGCAGGGAGGGAGGGGAGGGAGGGAGGGAGGGGAGGCAGGGAGGGAGGGGAGGCAGGGAGGGCAGGGAGGGATGTTGCCATGCATTTTGAACCACACAAACCCCCGTAGCTCGAGACAGCTCCCCTCCTCCCCATCTCATTGGCTCCCTGCAGCACGACGTGATGCGTCGCCGCTTGGGATCACGATCCTCGTGTATCCCTGCTGGCTGATGCGTCACAGTGTGCAGCGAGCAGGGACTGGGGCCAGCTCTGGAGGAACACGTCTCGTGAGTGACGCGCACGCGGCTGCACGCGCCGCCGGATGCAGCGGGACCCAGGCCTTAAGAGGTTAAGTGGAGGGAGGAGGGGAGAAGTTCCTACCCATGGCCGCAACCAGTGTCAGATTTCCCATTAGGCCTGGGCAAAATTTGAGGCCGGCACAAGTTTCTGCCCCCCCATAATTTGCCACGCTCTCAGGCCTTATCGGAAGGTAATTGGCCTATCAGAAGGTACTTGGCCTAATAGGAAGGCACTTGCCTGTGTCGGCCGCCTCCTTGCTGCAGCGCTCCTTTGGAATCCCAGCGTCACATGACACTGCGGACATCTCCAACGTGATGTCACATGATGTCTTGTTGCCATGGCAAAGTTGACGTCGTGACTTTGCATTACCATGGAATGCACCACCATGTGACGTCACGTTGGTGACGTCCGCAGTGTCATGTGACGCTGGGATTCCAAGGGAGCAGGAGAGTGCCAGAAACGAGGCGGCCGACTCAGGCAAGTGCCTAAGGACGGCAAATTTTGAAATCTGCCGCTGGCTGCAACATTGCTTCTGTCTGTGCACCATATTTTTCTATATATTTGGGTGCATGCATCCCTTGATGTATTTTATCTTGCCTAGCAGTACCTTAGAGAGGTTATGAGAGCTTCTTGCAGGTGCAGCAGTATTGGAACCTACAGATGGGCCGTACCGAAATGTGGTTGTAGGTTTAAAATACTTTGGCCAAAGAATTGAACTAAATGACCCTTGCTTATGAGAAGATAAACAGATACGTATTTAACTATATAATTTGTAGCAGCGCTGCACAAGAACAAACAATAGACAGGAGCACAGCCCAAAGTGCAGGGTTTTTTTTTAGAAACAGTTCAGTGACGATGTAGAAAATGCCTAAATTTCCATGTTAAAATGGTTGGTTACATTCTGTAGTATTCCACCAGAAAGCAGCTGGGGTGAAGCAGTTGTAGTACTAATATTGTCATCTTTGATGAAATTATCTTTTTTTTTCCTCTTATGGAAAAAGTTACAATAAATAGATATTACAGTGTTCTAGGACATTTGGTCGCAGCAGTTTTGCTGCAATTAAATGCTCACCTTCCTGCCGGGATCTGTCGCCGATGCCCGCTGCGCCGCTAATGTACAGTAAGTCACTAACCGTAGCCCTTACCCTAAACTCCCTAATCTTGATCCCCTAATACTAACGCTACCCTGAACCTTAAAATCCTTAACTCTTTACCCTAAGCTCTTACCACTAAAACCCCAAACGTTAAGCCCCTAAAGCAAATCCCCTACCCTAAAACTAACTTTCTTGTAAAAGCAGCCAGTGGCGGAACATCCAGAGGCGGAGTGGCTGTGGCAGAGGGTCCCACTGCGGGATGGCCAGGACCACATGTCTCATTCTACTGTATATTACAGTAATTCCATCATTGGAAGAGAGACAAACGGTGCATTGCTGAGCAATATAGTAATGTGCAGAGTGATCTAATAACATGCACAGTCACATAAACGCAGTCAGAGCAATATAACGCGCAGAGCAATATAATAACATCAAACACAAGGAAAAGGAGGGGAGGGAGAGGAAGGGGAAGGATATCCCTCGCTACAGCCTCACTAGAGGTGCTACAATCAGGGGCAATTGTAGAACAATAACACATAAGAGAAATAATCCCCTATAGTGAGAGCACTCTAAACTGGCTAATAAGGATATGAAACTAATATATCACCAAGTAGGGATAGCCTCAAACTGAATGGGTGACAACTTAATTGAAATGAAATGGTGGATACGTTAAAAGTAAATGCTTTATTGTGAGAAGTACTCAGATAGTAAAATAAGTGGACTAAGGTCAGCAGACCTGGAGCCTAATCAAAGGTGAAGCCTAAAAAGAGAGAATTAAAATCAGGGTAGGTGTACAAGAATACGGAAGTAGCTGGGGCAACATGAAAGCACAAATATCTCTCCGAATGGCTATCAGTCAAAATAGGGTATGGAAAAGCCAATTTGTAGCTCAAGACCAAAATAGTCCAGATTATACAACGTAATGATGAGTGTAGATATAGTCTATTTCATACTACTCACATGAGGAATATCAGTGTATGCCCACTATATTCTTTCTATTATGGAGCAAGGTGATAGTATGATCATATAGAGGTGCCTGTGTACAGGGATAGCCTGACATCGACTCTCCCTGTATCTCCGGTAGTCACGCTGCGGATAGTGGACACTATAATAATATTTATTCACGGTGAGCCGCTGGAGATAGTAAATGCTGAAGTCTTTTTTGACCCACTGTGAACCCTTGTAGGATCAGTGCATGCAGCATATTGCGTACCTGTACACTGGGGTAGCCTTGCGTCGGCTAGTCCTGTGTCTCCAATGATCGCGCTATCGGTAATCAGAGCTGAAGTATTAGAATATACCGTTTAGCACTATGTAGCTGCAGATAGTTTGTGTGACATCTATCCGTTCCGTAGATCACACCATCAGCTATATCCAAAATAAATTGTGGTAGAAAAATACTTAAATTATACTGATCACGTTTGTTCATTGAAGTTCCTCATTAGGAGGCCATTTTGTTCATTGAGGTTCCTCATTAGGAGGCCACTATGTTCATTGAGGTTCCTCATTAAGAGGCCACTTTGTTCATTGAGGTTCCTCATTGGGAGGCCATTTTGTTCATTGAGGTTCCTCATTAGGAGGCCAATTTGTTCATTGAGTTTCCTCATTAGGAGGCCATTTTGTTAATTGAGGTTCCTCATTAGGAGGCCATTTTGTTAATTGAGGTTCCTCATTAGGAGGCCAATTTGTTCATTGAGGTTCCTCATTAGGAGGCCATTTTGTTAATTGAGGTTCCTCATTAGGAGGCCACTATGTTCATTGAGGTTCCTCATTAGGAGGCCACTATGTTCATTGAGGTTCCTCATTAAGAGGCCACTTTGTTCATTGAGGTTCCTCATTGGGAGGCCATTTTGTTCATTGAGGTTCCTCATTAGGAGGCCAATTTGTTCATTGAGTTTCCTCATTAGGAGGCCATTTTGTTAATTGAGGTTCCTCATTGGGAGGCCATTTTGTTCATTGAGGTTCCTCATTAGGAGGCCAATTTGTTCATTGAGTTTCCTCATTAGGAGGCCATTTTGTTAATTGAGGTTCCTCATTAGGAGGCCATTTTGTTAATTGAGGTTCCTCATTAGGAGGCCAATTTGTTCATTGAGGTTCCTCATTAGGAGGCCATTTTGTTAATTGAGGTTCCTCATTAGGAGGCCATTCTGTTCATTGAGGTTCCTCATTAAGAGGCCACTTTGTTCATTGAGGTTCCTCATTAGGAGGCCATTTTGTTCATTGAGGTTCCTCATTAGGAGGCCATTCTGTTCACTGAGGTTCCTGATTAAGAGGCCACTTGTTCATTGAGGTTCCTCATTAGGAGGCCATTCTGTTCATTGAGGTTCCTGATTAAGAGGCCACTTTGTTCATTGAGGTTCCTCATTCCCTATCTGCTGAGTAAGGTACAGATGTTACGGACCTACTATTGGCATGGCCGTGAGTGCGTATGGTCCCGTGACCATGCCGGATGCGCCCAGAAGGATTAACGCCATGGGAGGTCCCATTGAAAAGAATGGATCTACCGCAGCGCCATCCCGGCAGCCACCTCCCCCGCCCCTTGGTTTTTTGCCACTTCACCCACAGCCACAGGAACGGTAAGGCTGGCTACATCTGTATATGTCCAATTTCACCAGACACTTCAAAAGGGATCTGACCTCTCTGGACAGAAGGCCTTACTAAGGCCAAGCGTCATCAAAGCATGATGCAGACTATTGTGCTTGATATGATGGTAACTGCCATTGACTCGAGTTGCGGGGTCTCAGGCACCATACCCTGCATCACGATTTGGCCCATCTTTTTGCAGGCAGCCAGGGTTCAGACAGAAAACAGTGTGACACACAGAGCGGATTCATTACAGGAGATTGTATCACACTAATAGCTTAGCTTTTTCATGCCGCTCTGCTCCCTTTAATACATTTTTAATCCGGCTGTGTTTGAATTCTGTATGCACTGCGTTAGGAAGGGAGATAAGAAGCTAGGAGTATTTGCAGGATACTGCACCCTTTAAGTCCTGGAGTGCGCCACAGATATCATGCGTAACAAAATCCTGTGATCTCATAACTCCAGTGTCAGAAACAGAAGAGGAAGTTTTCTAATAGGTTAAAGCAGAGGTGTGCAAACGTCTGGTGCTGTGCCCCCCTACCTGCTCTCGTCCCCCCTTACCTGTGTGCTGGCGTCAAATGACGCTGCCATGGCGACGGGCGTCACATGACCCTGGCTGAATCATGGTAAGTGAGTTACAGAGGCCTCGTGCCACCCCCCGTCATTTAATTTAAATTCCTTGGGGAAGAGCGCGGGGCCTCTGTAACCGCCGCGCCTCCCCCCCCCCCCAAAATCTCGCGACCCCCTGTTTGCGCACCCCTGGGTTAAAATGTCAGTCTCATGTAGGACAAAAGTGACCTAATGGCAGTGACATGTTTAAATTAAATTGTTGCCTTTTTAACAAACTTTATACATGTATATTTCTAAATGATGTAATGTTACTTTGTAAACATGGTGAGCTGAGATTTCAGAGGGGTTTGCTATCGTCTGGCTGCTCTACTTAGCGTGATATCACTACTGTATGTGCTGAAGAGTTTGCACAGGTAACCTTTTCCCCACCCACCCTAATTTCATCCATTCAGAGGTTTCGAGGAAAAAAAAAACTCTAACCTATTTTTCTTCCCTAACAACAGAAGTGGAATTATGACAAGTGAGAAATATCCTTCCCCTAACAACAGCTGAACAGTGGATGTTACAATCTTCTTAGCAACTCATTCTATACAAGAGTTAGGCAGAGGTGCCATCCATTTATAATACCCTTATCTGTCACAATTCTGCACCACCTATTATCTACAGACAGAGGGCTTTCATTTTGTGAATAAACCTTTTCTTCTCACAGAGGTACAGAAAATGGCTGATTCCGTGGCGCAAGCTTCAACATTAACCAGAAACACCATAGGGGAGTATGAAAGTTAATCAGAAACAGCAGACAGAATCATTATTAGACTGACACGAGATACAACCCTCAAATTATCCAAGGGTATGCCCCAACACCAAGTCACACAAAACAATTTGTCATCTCATGATCATTATGGGAGATTTCAATGCAAATATTGGTGCCTAGTATAAAGACGAAGCGTCAGTTGGTAAGTTCGGTTATGGTAATAGGAATGAACGTGGGGACAGATGGGTGGAATTTGCAGAATGTGAAAACTTCTACATCGTGAATAAATTCTTCAAGAAGAATCCAAAACGAAATTGGACGTGAAGTGGACCCAATGGAATAAAGAATGAAATGGAGTTAATCCTAGCTAACAAGAAACATGTGATGGCAGATTGCACAGTCCTTAATCGTTTTGACCCAAGAAGTGATCACCGATTAGTTTGCTGCATATTACATCTGAGTGCGATGGAAAGAAGAAAACTAATTAAAAAGAAGACAAAAACAATCAACATTAAGAACCTCAAGAATAACAGCAGAGAATTTCAACTAGAACGGAAAAATTGCTTCAACTTGCTTGAGCTGGATGGGATACACGTTAACAAACAATTATGAAAAACGTATGAAGATTGTAGTTGAAAACACAAAAAATACTGAAGGAATTACTAACAAAAAAGGGATAAGAAAATATCAGATGAAACAAAGCAGTTACTGAGGAAACAACAAGAAATAAAGCAATCCCAAGAAGCAAGAGTAGAATATATAGAAGCGTGCAAGACAATCCACACGTATGTAACTGAAGATGCAAGAAAATGTGATTACGATCTGGTAAAGACGACTATCGAAGATAACAAAAGATTAAAAAAAGACCAAATCAGTGATTTATGATTAGGAAGCAAACCATCAATCTGAAACAAGACGATGGATTAACAATAATGAACCATGCACTTTCAATAAAGGGAATTAAGGACTTCTACAATAAGCTGTACACAAACACAGATAATCCAGCAGAGAAAGAGTGAGCAGAAACCCCAATTATGTAATCATCCCTTCCAAAAAAAGTGGAAAAGGCAATAGGATACTGTAAATGTAGAATAGAAAGAAGGAATTATAACTGCAATCTTGAATGAAGCTGGGGAAGAAGTAGAGAAAATCCTTGCAAAACTCTTAACATGTTGCTTGAAGAACAGAAATATTCCATAACAATAGGGCAGTGCCATACTGTTGTTATTCTCATATATAACAAAAGAGACAAAGAAGACCATAAGAAGTATAGACCAATCAGTCTACATCCAATCACATTTTTACGAAGATACTCAGTATCAGCTGCAACAGACCCTGGACTTTGCCAACACTAGAAAACAAGCAGATTTTGCCAAGAGTACAACACAATTAACCAGTTCCAATATTAATTTACAAGAATATCACATGAACTGCTAGTTTACATGAAGATACAAGCAAAATAAAGAACGACAAGGGAGTGTGAAAGGGAGACACATGTTACCAAAGGTTTTCACAGCAAAACTTGAAGAATAGTTCAAAACATTGAATTGGGAAGAAACGGGTATCACAATCTGGTCAATACTTGAGTCACCTATAATTTGCCGGTGTATTGGAAAGTACCACTCATTAGCTGAAGTATGCTATAACATGCTTTGAGTAAGCAGAGCTCTCTCTCTTGTCACATGTTTGACCACTCATCATCTTAAGTGTGCCACGGCATGTGCTTTGGGTGAGCAGAGCTCTCTCTCTCTCTGTCACATGTTTACCATATACAGAGTTGTTTACTACAAAGGAAGTGTGAATAATCAGTTTAAGTAGGTAATTTGCTACAACACTCAGTACTGATTGGAGGAAGCCTAACAAAAAATGCTATAAATAAAAACCTAGGCTGGGGATAGTGCCAGAAGCTTCATCCATGGGCCGTGCAGGTGTCTGGCCAAGAATTCCCTTCACTCTCGCTGGATCAGAATAGACTGATTTGGGCTTCCCCGGGTGTTTTGGAGCGTTTTCCTGTTGTATGCTGCTTAGCTGTGCAAGCTGTAACTGAGAACATAACCAAAGCTAAGTAAAACCCCTTTTTGATTACATCTCTAAGACTGTTTACTGACTCAGTGTGCAAGTTATTGGCTGAATCCAGAATCTCTGTATTACAGAAAGCAAAACTCACCAAAGCCAGTAAGAAGGTGGGCCTCCATATGAGTCTCAGCCAGACCAAAATGATGTTCAACAAATGTGTCAACTCTAACAAAGATCTGAATAAATGAAATAGAACTAGAATTAAAAAACTATATCTACCCTGGTCAGAAAGTATCAATAAATGGGAACCTTTCAATTGAAATCATAGGAAAATAAAGATGGGATGTAACATATTTGGTAGAGACAAAACGATCTTTAAAGGGGTTACACTGTGTTAGAGCAGTGTATTATTCATGTGCTCATGTACAAATGTAAAACTTGGACCCTAAATGCAAAGATAATTCAGAAGCTTCAGACAACTCAAAGAAATATGGAGCGATATCTTCCCCAAAGAGAGAAGAAAAATAATGAATTGGTTTTGAAAGCACACAAAAGTCTGTGACATCATAACAAGGGTAAAGAAATAAAAATTACAGTGGGCCAGACATATATCAAGAAGAAATTACCATTGTTGAACAAATATGGTACAAAACTGGATTCCAAGGGATATCAAGACCAAGGCGTTGACGAAAAGTAAATGTAGAAAGATTAAATTAGTTAGTCACATGTCGGCTCTCCAAAGCAGTCTGTCCTGGAAACTCCAGAGGAGAGGATGCTGCATCGCTAGGCAACAAGCCTAGAAGCCATGGGGACCGATCAACCCAGTTCGTGCATACCTGGTTCACCCCAAAGAATGTGAAGGACTACCCATACTTCGATCAGGGACGCAACAAACAGGAGGCAACAGTGCTGGAAAGCATTTTATTCAACTGTCTGCAAAAATCATCGTTTGTGAGTGTATAGTCACATTTTTTCTTTTTATAATAATAAAACGGTATTATGCTATGAATTCTCTTTCTTGGCCAGGATACAGTAGACCACTGTGCAAACAGCAAGTGCACCAGTCACATTGCAAAGACCATCGTTTGACCCAAGCCAAGTACATATTATGAGACTTTATATTGCCACAACGGAGTTCACAGTAATTATTTTCACTTAGTTTTTTCCATAACCTGTCCAGGCAATGCACCATCGACGTCTGTTTTTCACCACCTGATCGACAAGGGATGACGATGATATATCTATACTGTATATACAGACAATTGTGTGTAGGGCCCGCAGTAGATGGATTTGTTGTAGAATCCCTCCCTCCTTGCAGCTCTCATGTGGGTGCTCCACGTCCACCTCTTCGAAGACGTAATCTCAAAAGAGAAACACAAATGCCCACTGCGGCTAAGTAAAATTTACTTTATCTCAAATGAAAGACATAGTAGTCACTTACATACAGTATAAGTTAAAGTCAGTGGGTACCAACAACCATATATAGCGAAAGTCCAGTTCAAAGTCAGCAAACACATTAGGGGTATGGACCAGATGTAAGAGCCTCCAAGGACCCACCGGTATCCCCACAAAAGGGACACAAAACCTACGTGACCTCACTGTGTCCTCTCCAGAGGTTCAATATATACCCAACTGTATTGATCAATTAACAAACACGCAATATCCCATTAGGTTATTTGTAATATTATATATATTATAATTTTAAATTATATAAGGGAAATAATTAATACATTTAGTAATAAGTGAATTAATAAAGTGAATTATGTATTTACATTTGTTTAATAAATCATAAAGTTAAAATATCAATTAGTTGCTTAGTCCAACAGCAATAAGATTCCCAAATGGCTTACAATTCAACAGTATAAACCAATAATATAAAATACACACCTACAGTAATGAACAATATACTGTAGATCATCTTAAAAAGGGAGTAATATCAATAGACATTAAAATCCAATCGGGACTTAGTTTATAAATTTAAAATCCCGAATGGTTCCCTTTGTAATAGAAGGTCTATTTCCTCATCTGATAGTAGTAGACACTAATTTAATACCCATAAATTGAAGAAACTGAGGTTCCCAATTGTGTTTCTCTTTAAAAAAAAATAGAAAGGAACGGAGTCAGAGATTTTTTGGGGGTGATAAATTTAGGAATAATTGTAATGTCTCTATAATGCTCAACAATCTTAATTTTGAGTTTTTTTCTTAGTTTTTCCTATATATTGCAATCCACAATTACATTGCAGTAAATAAACTATATACTGAGTGTTGCAATTGATAACATTATACATTTTGTATTCCGACTTAGTAAAATGATCATTAAAATCTTGAGCAGACACCAAATGTTCACACATTTTTAAAATGAAAGGATTGATAACAACCCTTTAATTTTGGAATATCAGATACCACACAATTAGGACCAGTCTTGTCTTATGTTTTAACAAACTAGGCGACAATATATCATACCTTTCAGAGTCTTAGCTCTACCAAGTACTACTTTTGGTCTGTTAGGTATACAGGTTCCCAGTAACTCATCCATCCTCATTACATGAGTAGGGTAGGCCTGGTTGGCCCCTACTTTCAAACAAAGACAACTGACAGCTTACAAAAGGAATAGGGTCACAACTTTTATTAATAATAGAACACAATTTATGCCATAATCCAGACTGGCCCGGACCATGTCGAGAGCCCCCCGCATTGCTGTGGCTTGTGTGACCCCCGTGGCCAACAGACATAACAAACATAAAGTGGTACCCACTAAGAAGGATGCTCAGAAACACCAGCGGCCCAAATATCAATTACTAAGTGGGTGATATGTCCAAACCTAACATTTATGGACCCTGTCTGTGCCATCAACAACCGACACAGAAATAATAATTCCACACCCTAACATCATTGTTCATTCCATATATATATATATATATATATATATATATATATATATATATATATATATATATATATATATTTCCCCTTTTTAAATTCACCATTTTTATTTAATACTATATATGTTTTTTTTTTATCTGTTGCTTATGATCGACTTAGTAAGAAATAGCTTTTTTTGCATTGCGATCCAGTTTGCCATCTTTTTTTGCTGTGCATCGCTTCATCCCTCCCCCATGGGAGGACTTCCGGTATATATATATTTAAACATAACATACAAATACAAGACACAAAACAACAATGGCAATAAGGGAAGGGTGGGTGGCCCTGCTCATCTTGAGGCCACGAGGTGGGTAGCCCTTCCTCTTCCTCCTCTGCCCTAACACTCCCCTGAAACGCCTCCTCCTGACCTACCTCCCCTTCCCACAATAACCCCATCTAATCCCAGTAGGGGCTGGCCCACCCTGTCATGTGGCCTCAGCCTTAGGTGCTATTCTTTCCAATGTTTTATCAAATTCTTTAATATCTCTTTATGGTTCAAATTATATTTGGTAATAAATAAGGGAACATCATATACATTATTTTTACTAGTAGGGTTACCTGCACTTTCTTCTGATTTATGTAATGCAGTTGGATCTAGTCATTTTTTCCCAGTTTGTTTTTGTATTGTATAGCATGTTTCCTCTGTTTACTTTTTTCTTTAGCTATAGCAGATTCCAATAGATTAATGTCATATCCCTTCAGAACAAATCTACTCTTAAGAAATTCACTGTAGTAGTTCCCAGGACAGTTTCTTTTTAGCTGCAGAAACGGACTAAATGGGATATTATCTATCCATCCTTTTGTCGTCCTTACTGGTGGGATCCAAATAGGATTTCCCACTGGTGGCTTTAAGGAAGGTGCAAGTACAGTATGTAACTGATTGTTCTTTAAATAAATCTCGAAATTCAAGATATTGTATGTATTGTGGCTTTCCTTTCAATAGGGTCACCCACTTGCACATCAGTTGCCTAATAGGCCTCTATAGGATTAACCTCTGTCATACATAAATGGAGCCTATAGACTCCAAAAGGATCCCCCTCTTACACATATAAATTGCCCCCATAGACTACTATAGGAGCACCCGCTTTCACACGTCCCTTGCATAAACTTGAATAGGATCACCCTCACACTAATTGGTTGCCCATGTAGTAATTAATAGCCGTTCATCTGGTGTACAGCAGTGAAATTAAGGTAATGGGACCATTACAGGTCCTATAATATACTGCTCTCAGACCACAACCCACCCTATACTGTGAGTACGTAACAATCTGAATACATGCTCTTCTACACTCCATAGATTACAGTCCAATCCCTCTCCTGTTGCTCCCATAGACTTCAAAAGTATCATCCTTTTACACACATCAGTTTCCTCCAGATCCTTAATAAGTTTACCCTCTAACACACATCGGTTTCCCCCATAGACTTCAATAGGATCACCCTCTTACACACATCAGTCGCACATACAGATTTCTCTGGGATGAACTTCTTAAACCTGCAATTCCCTCTAATCCAACAAATATTGAGAGCTGAGGCAGAGGAGTCTGTAAACACAACAGTTGAACCCCTTCAATGCCAGAGTGGCCAGCGAGGCATTTAAGGGCAAGCAGAGAAACATAATATATGCAGAGCAATGTGTTGGTGGCAGTGAAGAGGTTAATGGGTCCCGCTGATATTTCTAGCAGCTGACCGCTAATACAGCACCTGATGCTCTTAAAGCACAGCACAAATTCACGGAGATGCACAGAAACAGTGACACAGATACACACACAGAAACGCTTCTACAAACACAGACACACTGATACACACACAGACGTGCTGCTGATGCACATACAGTACAGACTGTGATATACACATACCGACACTAATACACACACAGACACACCAAAATCCGCAAAGACACACTGATATACACACACAGACACACGGATACACCTACAGACGTGCTGCTGCCGCACATCCATACACAAACACACTGATATACACAAAGACACACAGTTACACAAACACACTGATACCTACACAGGCACACTGATACATACAGATACAGTGATGCGCACAGAGACACACTGATACACACACAGACAAACACATGAATACATTGATATACATACAGCACACAAACATTAACACTGATAAAAACAAAGCACTGATAAACATACACACGTTAACATACTGACACACAGTAACACACAGACACACACATACTGTATAATGAACACAACCACACTGATATATACAATGATGCACACGTACAAAGAAACACACAGCCCCACACATGTTCAAACAATGTTATTATATAAACTATTTCTGCTTATATGATAACCATGTATTACATGCATTTTCTTTGCTATGGTGTTTATAGAACACCGCAGGAGTGATTCCCACAGAAATTCTAGCATTGAAACAGTTACTGCCAAAGCAACAGGATGTTTGCAGTACAATGTCATTTTATAAAGCACCTTTGATATGTATGTAAGCCAAGCTGCTTTACCATTGGTTCAACAAATGTGTGTAAGTATCAGTTGCTTGTAAACCAGCATGGTTTTATTATATGTTCCAACACACAGATTATTTCCAACTTGTTAAATCTTTTGCGGTGATGTCATTTGGGGGCGTCTGCCATTTAGATTTTTGTTGTTCTGTGCAACTGCATTTTCGTTCGACCAAATAATTTCTGTGAAATCTGATCCAATTAATCATTATTTGTAAAAGAGAAAAATGTTGATGCTACAGCATAGAAACTGTACAAATGTATCATTTTGGTGGGACAGGTGTAGAAATAAATGGTGATCATG
Organism: Ascaphus truei; assembly: GCF_040206685.1. Taxonomy (NCBI): domain Eukaryota; kingdom Metazoa; phylum Chordata; class Amphibia; order Anura; family Ascaphidae; genus Ascaphus; species Ascaphus truei. Next base: position 12,911,192 of record NC_134489.1, read on the forward strand.
ATTAGGATTTTCTGTGAGTTACTGTTTTGGAGCCAGCTTCACAGATAATTAGAGAGCACGGAGCCTTAGGCTGTGGCCAGGGTGATGTTGATCGGGCGCGCACGCTCAGCGCGATCAAACACATTGCTACAATGTGTTTGTCCAGCGTGAGCATGCACGCGCCTGTGAGCGCACGGCGCTCCGCTGATTGCAGAGACAAGTATATTTGTTTCTGCCGCTCGTTGGCGCGTCATGTGAGTAGTTCGCCCAATAAGGGTGAACCAGCTCCGTGACGTCATGGCCGCGCCCCCGACATAAACCCCAAGCGCACAGCTGGCTGGCCACAAATCCCCCAAGCAAAATGAGCGCCAGTGTACTCTCATTCACCCTAGCCACAGCCTTAAGAAGAGTACGAGATGACCGCAAGGCCCAGGCTCACCCCACCTTTTCCTCCTGCTGCCTCCCTCCCCTCTTGGTTACTGGTGACGCTCCGGAGGGGGGCAGGCTGGAGTTCATAGCAGGCAGTGAGGGACAGGAGATGAATCCGTGCCCCTCACTGTTTTCCCGCCCTCCCTCCCCTTTTTGGTTAAATACTGTTCTGTTGCATTATACTTGTATTAAATAAATGTGTATTTGAGGTGTCTGTTGGAGTTATATGGCCTCTGTCACAGTGGCTGGTTGGGTAACCTTGCCAGACGGGGCTCAGTTACAGTAATGCCTGGTGGT